>NW_027195048.1:475000-582500 GCF_038502225.1 Cherax quadricarinatus
AGTGGTAAATAATTACACAAATTCATTTCACAAATTTTTATTTGTTACACATTTCAATACAAAAAGATACATTTTCTCTAGTACAACATTTTTACAACTTTTCTACAACTTCATCAGAGTTTCTACGTACATCATAGTGGAAATATTCACAAATGTTTATGTACAACACAGCGGGGAATTAGTTTAGTCTCCTATGTTTAGATGCTGGAATATCTGGTTTCCCTCAGAGTGTCCATCAAGGTGTCCATCAGGGTGTCCATCAGGGTGTCCATCAGGGTGTCCATAAGCCAGAGAATGTTTGGTGTCCAAGTGATACCTTTTATCATCAAAGGTCGACAATCCTCTCATCTTAATCTTTACTCTACATCTCTCTCCTGTGACATTACTAATAAACTTACACTTCAATAGTTCTTTATCAACTTTTCTGAAAACATTTTTATACCACCATGAGTTAACAATGGTCTGAAATGTCTCTACTGACACTACTTGTTCTTCCAGTCATCTTCACACAACACATTTTTGCTTTCAGAGCAACCAACTCATTAATATTATAATAACTCATTTCAGATTTCAATTATCCTAACTCACCTTTCCTACTATTATCATATAATGGATGATCATGACTCAAATTTTAAAAATCCATATATTCTACCAACGGTTCTCTCTTTAATTCGGTAAACAAATCTTTGCATTACTGTTCAGCAGTCTTATATCATCTCCATAATGTTTTAAGACTTTATACCAAGAATAGTACAATTTCTTTTTAGCAATCTCGAAAATTTGAAAACGTAGATAAAGAGGTTGATCACCAGTTAATTTCGGTTTGGTGAACGTGCAGATCCCTTTGTTTTGATTCAAATGTTTAATATTTTTCAAAAAGGTGTCATTGACAGCTCTAGCAAATGCTTTCTCATCCTTTATATATTTATAGGTCTCACCATACTTTGTGATATTAAGTAATTATTTACCGTAAATGCCATTGTTAGTCAGCTTAATCTTGATGGAACATTGTGTAGCAGTTTGTTGTTCAATATTAGTTCTAATGAAGGGCTCTAGCATTTTTGCCTGATTATATTCATATACTGCATGAACCTTTTCTGTCTCCAACCCAAGATCTGTTAAAAGGTGAAGCAATTCCAACCTCACTAGATAATGTTTCTGTGGAAGATGGGCAGCCACTAATTTCGTATTAAATTTGGGTATCTTTCTACCTTCATTTTTCAAAAGAGACTCAGAATGAGGAGATAACATGTCTTCTGATATATTCATGTGTGATAATATCAAGGAAGTTCATTGTTCGTCTAGCTACCTCAGGATTCACTGGTTTGGTGTCACATTCAATACAATAACCTTTATCCCACTCACTAATACCTTAGTTAACCCCAAAACAAGGAATCTGGTCTTTCTTCATTAGATAATTTTCTTATACCATTCTGTGGTAGAGCTTAAACCATAACACTGGTATATAATGAATTAAAGTCAAGATATAAAATATGAGCACCCATCCCACTCTATCAAAATTGGGGTTAATTTAAGGATTATCAGTCTTGGTATATTGACTGAATCCCCATTTGAAATTTCTTTTTATCAGATCATATAATTCATGTAAATGTAATATATTTAATTTTACTTTTGTTTTTAACAAGAAAACATCCAAAGTGAAAGATCGTAAACTGATATAATTACTAAGGTGTAAACTGTAAATATCTTTGAGTGTTTTACGCCACTCCATGAAGACGTCAGTTAACAATCCCACATCTGTCTTGAGATACAACATCAAGTAATCACCTAAAGTCTTGTATTTCCCCCAACTGGACAACTTTCACAACATTGTCATAATCTTCCTGGCTAATGTGACTGTTTCTCAATGAATTAAGAAATTTCTCTTGGCAACTTTGTTTCCCCGATTTCTTTTTTAAACTGTCAATGTAGTCATAACATAGCACCTGTTTGCCCTTACATAATAAGAGTATCACTTCCTTAGGTGCATCCTTGAGAATGATTACCTGCCTTGATATACTGTTCTGCTAAACTGGAAAGACATCCATTTACCAAACTCAGAGAATACTGAAATATAACAAGCACTTAAATTCTTAAGAATTTAAGTGTTTGTTTTGAATGAACCTCAATTTTATATTTATCCACTCTCGATTCTTTTAAAATTACCCCTAAATCATAGGACATATTATGACTAAACATTAATAAACTATTTCTCTTATCTTTACATTGCAAATTGCAACGAACACAATATGCTCCGATGCAATTACTGAACTGTATCCTGTGATCATGGTGGCGATACTTGTATTTTGCATCTAGGAAGGTTACACAGCATAATTCACATGTGATTTGCCAATCAAATCACACTTCATCATTCCCATTCATAATGATATCATAATACCTTCTGCTCGTAACCTTTAACAGAAATCACAGTTCCTTCTCGATCAAATATTACGTAACAATAATCAATGACTATATGTCGTGCTTCAATTTTGCCAGCACAGCAAGTACGATCAAGAGCACTTTCAAAATTATAAACTCTTATATATATTCGCTAGAATGAGAATGACTATAATTTTTAAAATGGTCAGTTGATCCTTGTGGAGGTAATACGAGGGTTTGGTTGATCTTACATCCATCTTCTTTTATAACTAACTCCTCCTGTGTATGTAACTTCATTAAACAACTATGGCAATGTTTCTTAACATTACCTTTTTCATGCATTATCGTTCTGACGTACCCATCAAACTTCTTAATCAGCACAAGGTGTGACTCATCCATCAATAATTTACACATGATAATATTCTTAAATTCCATAGTACCCTTATGGCACACGGACACAAAAGCTCCATCCTAATCCTGTCTGATAAACATAACGAAACTTTATTTTTCTTTTCCAATAATGTTAACTTGTCACCAGTAATGGGAAATTCATCTATAGAAGTTTTTGCATAGTTAAGACACCATCCCTAACTATTTACAAACTTGGATATATCACACCAATTCTTACCCATTTTGTGACAATTATATACGGTAACAGCAGCAGTACACACAACCCGTCATCTATCTTTGGATCAAAAATATATTGCCTACCTCTCAACTTCGGGTAATCCATATATGACCCGAGTTGTACTCTGAACTAAATTATTGAGTATGATCTATAATTCTCCCCGAACCTTCCCTATCTTGTAATTCTGTCTCAAATCTTTCTAATATTGCTTCCACTCATCGATCAAAGACTTCTGATATTTTCTCCTCACTTACAATCTCAAATGCTAAATTAATTACAAACTGACCATTTTTGATCTTCACCTGATATGTTTTGCCTCAAACTTTTAAAAAATAATTTCTCGCATCTGATCTATATAATATTCCCTATATACACGAAAGTACATCCCCAAATCCCTCTCTTATGCTGAGGGGAGAGTATGTTTCTGCACTGTATGTCTACCTCTAAAATTCAGTATATATATCACATGTTCTGGGTACTCATCTTCCTGGGTTGAGGATTGATCCGACTAGCGTGGCGATGCTCCTCAGGTCTCATCACCCCTCAAATTATTCGTGGACGCTCCTCGGAGTTGTGAGGTACTGCGGTGGGAAGCATTACTCCCCAGACTGTGTGGTACCGCGGTCAGAATCAACGGTCTCAGATGTATCATTAGCCTTCATCTCATTTTCTGTGAGGGAAAAAATATATAAATAATTTTCTAGGTGGTAAAAAATATTTTTTCGATGTACAATGTCAGGAATATAACACTAATTTTTAGACACACTATAGAAAGTCAGGAATATAACACTAATTTTTATATAAAGTCTGAAATATATAAACTTACCTTTTTCTATAGCCTTCTCCTATAATGCATTCGCTCGATCTAGCTGGGATTGTAATACCTTGTGAATTTCCTCTTGTTGCATATCATCAGCATTCTTGATAACAGATATTGATCTTGTTAATGATCTCTTCCTCTTGATCAGGACATTCATGAATTTCATGTTCATTCTTTTCTTAATATCTGTTAAGAAGTATTCTCATATTATTCTCATTCCTTATAACATCCACAATGTTGCCATCTTTCACTTGTCACAACTCTAACATACCCATTTTTTTCACTCATAGCCCCCAACAGGATACAACAAATCACAACAGGTCACAACAAGACAAACATGTTATAATACACACTATTGCATAATGTTTTACAACCCCGCAACAGGTCACATCAAGACACAACAGGTCACAAGTCACACACACATTGCATAATGTTTTACAACCCCGCAACAGGTCACATCAAGATACAACAGGTCACAAGTCACACACACATATTGCATAATGTTTTACAACCCCCAACAGGTCACATCAAGATACAACAGGTCACAAGTCACACACACACACACTATAGCACAATGATTTACACCCCCTCCCCCTCCCAGCAGATCACATCAAGACACAACAGGTCACAAGTCACACACACACACACACACTATTGTACCATGTTCACAACCCCCAATAGGTCACATCAAGACACAAGAGGTCACAAGTCACACACACACGCTATTGCACCATGTTTTAAAAAACCCCAACAGGTCACATTACCAGCGTGTTACCAACTCCCAATCAGTACACGGAGATTTCAGTGTTATGGCAGATACACTTCTACCTACAAAAACTCGCCTTTCTTCATGGCGGTATCCTCAGTGTTGAGTTTTGTCAACAATGTGCTCACGTTTGTAGTGCCGCCAGAGGGAAGCCTATGATCTCTAGAAAGAGGATTTGAAGTACATTCCCGAGCCGGCCAATGTCCATACCTCATCCCACGTGTGGTATTAATGAGGTCAAAGACTGACCTATGTTGACCACACACCCACACCCACCAACTCCCACACACACACACCCACACCCACATACAAGACACTAGCTGATAATTTGTTTTCAAGATGGGAAATCTTTAACGTATTTCTGGTGATATATATTGAAACTCATTACAGGAACTCTCCTCAATACTTCAAACACACACACATATTCTTATACAACTATACCCACACACACACACACACACACACACACACACACACACACACACACACACACACACACACACACACACACACACACACACACACAACACACACACACACACACACACACACACACACACACACACACACACACACACACACACACACACACACACACACACACACACACACACACACACACACACACACACACACACACACACACACACACACACACACACACACACACACACACACACACACACACGCACACACACACCCGTCAGTCTCTGTCAGTTTCCCTAAGGGAAACCCTTAACGTCTTTCTGCTGATATATATTGAAACTCATTAACAATGTTGTTAGGTCCTGGTGGACACAACATTAACAATGTTGTTAAGTCCTGGTGGACACAACATTAACAATGTTGTCAGGTCCTGGTGGACACAACATTAACAATGTTGTCAGGTCCTGGTGGACACAACATTAACAATGTTGTCAGGTCCTGGTGGACACAACATTAACAATGTTGTTAAGTCCTGGTGGACACAACATTAACAATGTTATTAAGTCCTGGTGGACACAACATTAACAATGTTATTAAGTCCTGGTGGACACAACATTAACAATGTTATTAAGTCCAGGTGGACAAAACATTAACAATGTTATTATGTCCTGGTGGACACAACATTAACAATGTTATTATGTCCTGGTGGACACAACATTAACAATGTTATTATGTCCTGGTGGACACAACATTAACAATGTTATTATGTCCTGGTGGACACAACATTAACAATGATATTAAGTCCTGGTGGACACAACATTAACAATGTTATTATGTCCTGGTGGACAAAACATTAACAATGTTATTATGTCCTGGTGGACACAACATTAACAATGTTATTATGTCCTGGTGGACACAACATTAACAATGATATTAAGTCCTGGTGGACACAACATTAACAATGTTATTATGTCCTGGTGGACAAAACATTAACAATGTTATTATGTCCTGGTGGACACAACATTAACAATGTTATTATGTCCTGGTGGACACAACATTAACAATGTTATTATGTCCTGGTGGACACAACATTAACAATGTTGTTAGGTCCTGGTGGACACAACATTAACAATGTTGTTAAGTCCTGGTGGACACAACATTAACAATGTTATTATGTCCTGGTGGACACAACATTAACAATGTTGTTAAGTCCTGGTGGACACAACATTAACAATGTTATTATGTCCTGGTGGACACAACATTAACAATGTTGTTAGGTCCTGGTGGACACAACATTAACAATGTTGTTAAGTCCTGGTGGACACAACATTAACAATGTTATTAAGTCCTGGTGGACACAACATTAACAATGTTATTAAGTCCTGGTGGACACAACATTAACAATGTTATTATGTCCTGGTGGACACAACATTAACAATGTTGTTAAGTCCTGGTGGACACAACATTAACAATGTTATTATGTCCTGGTGGACACAACATTAACAATATTGTTAAGTCCTGGTGGACACAACATTAACAATATTGTTAAGTCCTGGTGGACACAACATCAGCCACAGTATAAAATTTTCTTGATATACTTCATCAAAATACTAACAATAAATTATTTAGTTTCAAAATGAACTTCAAAATATACACATCTAGTGATGTTGATATATTTCGGTTTCCAGCTAGAATTATTATCTCTGGTTATATAAATAGTGACAAGTCTTTTTTCACATCAAAACTAGTAAAACTGTATCATGAGAAATGTCATAATACTATTTTAATATTCTGTGTTACAACTCATCTCTCAGAACAAGTTTTAGAGATATCTCATAAATTATCATTAATTAAATATATTATCAATCCCGTTAATTTTATCACCTCACCCGACGAAAATACACTGGTAATTGTGGATGATCTATTTTTAAAAGCTTGTAACAGAGAACTTATTCTCGATTATTTTAATAAAGTTAGGCATCAAAATATAAATATTATTCTGATTACCTAAAATACATTTCACTGAGGACGCTACAGTCGTAGTATGGCCTTGAAATAACCCAATTTGGATTATTTAGAATGAGAGATCTCGGATAGTTAGATATTCTGGGATGTCAAATTTTCGGGAAAATAAAGAATTCGTCAATATTTACAATTCTGCCATAAAACGATCACCATTCATACCCCGACCGCGGTCAGAGAGTCTCAAAACTCCAGACCGTCGCGTTAGCCACTGGACCAGCTAGCCACAATAAGATTCGTCCAACTAGGTATATTTCTATATATAGATCTTGCGTTACTTATCCCAGAAACTCTCCATTTGCTAACTAATGACTTACACGACGATTACTAAGAAATTATCAACGGAGTGAGCAAGATTTATTGCAAAAGTTTATGAAGACGTCCACTCTGTGGGATTTTTCAGTGGTGTAAAAAAGTTCGTATGCCGTCGCCGCCGCCGCCGCCGCCGCCGCCGCCGCCGCCGCCGCCGCCGCTGTTAAAACGATTAATCTACTATAAGCTTGGGAAAGGTTAGAAAATTATTTAGTTCAGAAAGAACACAAACTTTCCAAAAAAATGTTTCCTCGAAGATAAATTGTAGTTGCCAAACCCAGATTAATATTTTCTTGTGATTTGGGTGATACGTATAAATTGTCTAGATATAATGATGATTATAAATATACCACTGTATGCACTGATGTTTTTTCGAGATATTCCTCACAATGGATAGTGGCAGATCAAGCGTAAAAGCTCACACTACCCTGGAACTGAAGCTTCTTTGTGGGTTTAGCACTAAATTTTGATTATAATGTATATAAAACAGAATTGTCCATGAATAAAACAACATGGGATCGATCCCGGTTTGAAACCGTTTATTGCTAAAATACCACATGTTCGTGGTTGCATTAATATATATATATATATATATATATATATATATATATATATATATATATATATATATATATATATATATATATATAAACAAACAAAGATATATATATATATATATATTTATATATATATATATATATATATATATATATATATATATATATATATATATATATATATATATATATATATATATATATATATATATATATATATATATATATATATATATTAATATTACAAGTCGGCCGTCTCCCACCGAGGCAGGGTGACCCAAAAAGAAAGAAAATCCCCAAAAAGAAAATACTTTCATCATCATTCAACACTTTCACCTCACTCACACATAGTCACTGTTTTTGCAGAGGTGCTCAGAATACAACAGTTTAGAAGCATATACGTATAAAGATTCACAACATATCCCTCCAAACTGCCAATATCCCAAACCCCTCCTTTAGAGTGCAGGCGTTGTACTTCCCATTTCCAGGACTCAAGTCCGGCTATATAAAAATAACCGGTTTCCCTGAATCCTTTCACCAAATATTACCCTGCTCACACTCCAACAGATCGTCAGGGCCCAAATATCATTCGTCTCCATTCACTCCTATCGAACACGCTCATGCATGCCTGCTGGAAGTCCAAGCCCCTCGCCCACAAAACCTCCCTTACCCCTTCCTACCAACCTTTTCGAGGACGACCCCTACCCCCGCCTTCCTTCCCCTACAGATTTATACGCTCTCCCTGCCATTCTACTTTGATCCATACTCTCTAAATGACCAAACCACCTCAACATATGTATATATATTTTGTGCTGAATAGGCAGAATTTGCGATCTTGGCTTAAATAGCAACGTTCATCTTGCCATATAGGACAAGTGAAAATTTGTGTATGCAATAATTTCGCCAGAATCATTCTGAACCTAAAGAAAAAAATATATTTCACTGTGTTTGTTTAGTATTAAATTACTGTAAACAAATCTAAAATATATTAAGTTGGGTTAGGCTAAAATAAATTGCTCTTGTTATAATAAGGTTAGGTAAGTTTTCTAAGATTCTTTTGGTGCAAAATGAAAAATTTTTGCATTAACATTAATGAAAAAATATATCTTTAAACGTATAAGAGAAAATTTTAGAAAGGACTAAATTTTAAATGAGTTCTTGCTAATTGACCAGTTTTACATATTCGGCACGACATATATATATATATATATATATATATATATATATATATATATATATATATATATATATATATATATATATATATATATATATATGCAAGGAATTCGCAAGAACAGGCGAAATATGCACAAACACTGATTTCTGGCTGAAGGAGACTCGAACCTACGAACCTTGGAACAAGGTACGCAGTGCATTATCATTCTCACCACACTGGACGAATACCTTAGCGTCCAGCTTGCGCTAGACGTTGATTCAAGGCAACCAGCTTTCAGTGGGAAGGCTTGCAGCTTTTCATCTCATCAGTGTTTGTGTATATTTCGCTTGCTCCTGCGAGTTCCTTGCATTGTTAAAATCTCTGATAAGGCTTATGCATGCAGGGGATGAGATGAAAAGCTGTAAGCCTTCTCCCTGAAAGCTGGCTGCCTTGGATCAACGTCTAGCGCAAGCTGGACGCCAAGGTATTCGTCCAGTGTGGTGAGAATGGTAATGCACCGCGTACCTTGTTCCAAGGTTCGTAGGTTCGAGTCTCCTTCAGCCAGAGATCAGTGTTTATATATATATATATATATATATATATATATATATATATATATATATATATATATATATATATATATATATATATATATATATTTGTTTTTTTTCAACAAGTCGGCCGTCTCCCACCGAGGCACGGTGACCCAAAAGAGAAAGAAAATCCCCAAAAAGAAAATACTTTCATCATTCAGTACTTTCACCTCACTCACACATAATCACTGTTTTTGCAGAGGCGCTCAGAATACAACAGTTTAGAAGCATATACGTATAAAGATACATAACATATCTCTACAAACTGCCAATATCCCAAACCCCTCCTTTAGAGTGCAGGCATTGTACTTCCCATTTCCAGGACTCAAGCCCGGCTATATAAAAATAACCGGTTTCCCTGAATTCCTTCACTAAATATTACCCTGCTCACACTCCAACAGATCGTCAGGTCCCAAATACCATTCGTCTCCATTCATTCCTATCGAACACGCTCATGCACGCCTGCTGGAAGTCCAAGCCCCTCGCCCACAAAACCTCCCTTACCCCTTCCTTCCAACCTTTTCGAGGACGACCCCTACCCCGCCTTCCTTCTCCTACAGATTTAAATACTCTCCATGTCATTCTACTTTGATCCATTCTCTCTAAATGACCAAACCACCTCAACAACCCCTCTTCTGCCCTCTGACTAATACTTTTATTAACTCCACACCTTCTCCTAATTTCCACACTCCGAATTTTCTGCATAATGTTTACACTACACATTGCCCTTAGACAGGACATCTCCACTACCTCCAACCGTCTCCTAGCTCCTGCATTCACAACCCAAGCTTCACACCCATATAAGATTGTTGGTACTACTATACTTTCATACCCTCTCTTCTTTGCTTCCATAGATACCGTTTTTTGACTCCACATATACCTCAACGCACCACTCACCTTTTTCCCCTCATCAATTCTATGATTAACCTCATCCTTCATAAATCCATCCGCCGACACGTCAACTCCCAAGTATCTGAAAACATTCACTTCTTCCATACTCCTCCCCAGTTTGATATCCAATTTTTCTTTATCTAAATCATTTGATACCCTCATCACTTTACTCTTTTCTATGTTCACTTTCAACTTTCTACCTTTACGCACACTCCCAAACTCATCCACTAACCTTTGCAATTTTTCTTTAGAATCTCCCATATGCACAGTATCATCAGCAAAAAGCAACTGTGTCAATTCCCATTTTGTATTTGATTCTCAATAATTTAATTCCACCCCTCTCCCGAACACCCTAGCATTTACTTCTTTTACAACCCCATATATAAATATATTAAACAACCATGGTGACATTACACATCCCTGTCTAAGACCTACTTTTACCGGGAAGTAGTCTCCCTCTCTTCTACGTACCCTAACCTGAGCCTCACTATCCTCATAAAAACTCTTTACAGCATTTAGTAACTTACCACCTATTCCATATACTTGCAACATCTCCCACATTGCTCCACTATCCACTCTATCATATGCCTTTTCTAAATCCATAAATGCAATAAAAACTTCCCTACCTTTATCTAAATGCTGTTCACATGTACAAGAACATAAGAACATAAGAAAGAAAGAACACTGCAACAGGCCTACTGACCCATGCGGAGCAGGTCCATGTCCCCCCCACTGGATTAGACCAATGACCCACCCAGTCTGATCATCTCCACTCAAGGATGGAGCACTGCACCAGACCCAGCAGTACAAGCTAGTCACGTCCAACTCACCCACCCACACCCACTCATGTATTTATCTAACCTATTTTTAAAACTACACAACGTTTTAGCCTGAATAACTGTACTCGGGAGTTTGTTCCACTCATCCACAACTCTATTACCAAACCAATGCTTTCCTATATCCTTTCTGAATCTGAATTTTTCCAACCTCCTCCTTGCTCATCCGCAATCCTACATTCTGTCTTACCTCTAATTCCTTCAATTATGACCCTACCGTACACTTTTCCTGGTATACTCAGTAAACTTTTTCCATATAATTTTTACAGTCTCTTTTGTCCCCCTTCCCTTTATATAAAGGGACTATACACGCTCTCCGCCAATCCCTAGGTTATAAAAGTTGTGGGAGACTCGAACGCGAAATGTCAACCAACATGTCACATACTGGAATATCGGAATAACTTAATATTATATATATATATATATATATATATATATATATATATATATATATATATATATATATATATATATATATATATATATATGTATATGTATATATATATATATATATATATATATATATATATATATATATATATATATATATATATATATATATATATATATATATTTACTTATTTATTTATAATTAAAATCACACTCCAAGACACATCCTTTACTTCCCCAGTGCTGTCCAAAACCCATCCTGTACCTTCTCAAAGCATTCCAGCACCCCATCCTATACTCTCCTACAGCATTCCAGCACCCATTATATATACTCCTAAAGCACTCAACACCAATCTTGTATTCTCCCTGACCATTAGAAAACCCATCCTGTACCCCCATCCTGTTCTCTCGCAAAACACTCCAACCCCATCCTATTCATTTCTAAGACAATCCAACACCCATCCTTTACTCCAGTTACGCACTCCAACACCATCCTATACACTCCTAAAACACTCCAACACCATCCTTGACTCTTCCAAAACACAATTATGAACTATTCCTGTACTTAATTCCAACTTCATGACACATTTAAATGTTCATTCTTTCTAAGTTAACAATTATTACCGTACTTTTTGCGTCATTTCTTTCTTTCATACTTCCTGTATATTTACATCCTCTGTACTCTTGAGTCTTCATATTCTTATCGTTTTATTCTCATTTTTTTCATATTCACATTCTTTAAATTCACTTTCAAGTTTCTGTTTGTATTTTTACTCACTTTCATGCACACTGTCTTCATACTAAATTTCATCACGGCCACTTCCTTCATACACAGTCCCTTCATTCTTGCTTCTTTCACTCCTTGCCTTCATAATCACTTCCTTCACTTATCATTGATCTCATTATTACTTCTCCCAAGAATAAAATTCCGCGAGTAATTCATCATCTTCATCAGACATTTCCTCAAAATATTCTCTTTATCTCTACAAAACCTTATGTTCCACAATCGTATTGAAATATATTGTGGCCTATATCATTTTCGGACAGAGTCGTCCTGGCCAGGTTGTAGCAGCGACCTCCAGCAACTTCCAGGTGATGGTGTCATCATCAACGACCTCCAGCAACTTCCAGGTGATGGTGTCATCATCAACGACCTCCAGCAACTTCCAGGTGATGGTGTCATCATCAACGACCTCCAGCAACTTCCAGGTGATGGTGTCATCATCAACGACCTTCAGCAACTTCCAGGTGATGGTGTCATCATCAACGACCTCCAGCAACTTCCAGGTGATGGTGTCATCATCAACGACCTCCAGCAACTTCCAGGTGATGGTGTCATCATCAACGACCTTCAGCAACTTCCAGGTGATGGTGTCATCATCAACGACCTCCAGCAACTTCCAGGTGATGGTGTCATCATCAACGACCTCCAGCAACTTCCAGGTGATGGTGTCATCATCAACGACCTCCAGCAACTTCCAGGTGATGGTGTCATCATCAAAAGTTTGTGTGTGCGCGCGCGCGCGTTTATGGATCTGTGTGTGCTCTACAAGCACAAAAGACGTGTAACAAAAGAAATAATATTTATTACATTTTTTCAAGGAGACTGAAAATTAGATTAAGATTCGGGCAGTCATTTACACGCAATACAACGTATAGATACGCTTTTTCTGCAACATAACTGATATATATGTATATATATATATATATATATATATATATATATATATATATATATATATATATATATATATATATATATATATATATATATATATATATATATATATATATATATATATATATATATATATATATATATATATATATATATATATATATATATATATATATATATATATATATATATATATATATATATATATATATATATATATATATATATATATATATATATATATATATATATATATATATATATATATATATATATATATATATGCAAAACAACCACTCTGAAAGAATAGAGAAATTCCAAGCGCTTTCGTGACTACTCACATTATCAAGGAACTATGAAAGTAAAGCATCCTAGGAAGCTATATAAGGGGTCTGGCCAACACCTCAATATCAGATCCCAAAACGGTTAAACACCTGACGCGCGCCGGCCCAACTGGACAGGTCCTTTGCACAACTCACCAACAAACTATTCTACCCAAGAAAATTTAAAAATTATTATTTGTCCAGTGTATTATTAAATTCTTCCCAAATTCTATTAATTATAAATGGATCTAATTTATATAAACCAAAGGAAATATTCATATTATTGTCAAAACTGCTTTTTATGAAACAAGATTCAATTATATTCCTGTCGACCATGGACTTGCTTGATACTACTTTCTCAACTTTTTGAAAATCAATTGGATGGTTAAAATCTCTTACATGAATAAATAGAGCATTGGAATCTTGTCCAGTTCTAATGCTATATTTATGTTGTTTTAATCTTAGTTCGAGATTTTTACCAGTTTGACCGTAATAAACTTTATCGCAAATTTTACAAGGAATCTTATAGACACATCCATCAGCATTTTGGGGGGAATTCTTTATCAAAAGTTTTTTTTACTGTATCAAGATTTTTGAATACAACTTTAATATTAAAAGTCTTAAGAAGAGAAGGCATATCAACCAAGTTTTCATGGTAAGGGAGAACCAACATATTTTTAGTTGAATAAGGCTGGTTGTCCCTTTTTGGATTGTAAAAAGTATTTCTAGCAACTTTAAAAGATTTATCAATTACATTTCTTGGGTATTTTAAATCATTACCTATTTCATAAATTTTGGATATTTCCTCATCTATGAACTCAGGACTACAAATTCGTAAAGCTCTCAAAAACAATGATGAGAAAACAGACAGTTTGACTCTATCTTGATGCGAGGAATAATAGTGGACATAGGAACAGTTATTTGTAGGTTTTCTGTAAATTTTAAATTTGAATTCATTATTACCCTTAATAATTAAAACATCTAGAAAAGGCAATGAGTTATTTTCTTCAAACTCAACAGTAAAGTTTATAGAATGGGCTAAGCTATTTAATTTTTCAAGGAAATGGTGTATATCTACATTTTTGGGCATAAGACACAAAATATCATCAACATATCTGAACCATTTAGCTCTACTAGGGAGGATTGTGTTAAGCAACCTTGTTTCAAAAAATTCCATGTATAGGTTACTAAGAACAGGTGAAAGAGGATTTCCCATTGCCATACCAAACTTCTGAGTGTAAAACTTATCATTAAATACAAATTTTGCATCAACAATGCAAAGTTTAATAAGTTTAATGATACAAGGAAGTAACATCAAAACTAACCATGTTAAAATCATTTAGGTCAAACTGTCTGTTTTCTCATCAATGTTTTTGAGAGCTTTACGAATTTGTAGTCCTGAGTTCATAGATGAGGAAATATCCAAAATTTATGAAATAGGTAATGATTTAAAATACCCAAGAAATGTAATTGATAAATCTTTTAAAGTTGCTAGAAATACTTTTTACAATCCAAAAAGGGACAACCAGCCTTATTCAACTAAAAATATGTTGGTTCTCCCTTACCATGAAAACTTGGGTGATATGCCTTCTCTTCTTATGACTTTTAATATTACAGTTGTATTCAAAAATCTTGATACAGTAAAAAAAAACTTTTGATAAAGAATTCCCCCCAAAATGCTGATGGATGTGTCTATAAGATTCCTTGTAAAATTTGCGATAAAGTTTATTACGGTCAAACTGGTAAAAATCTCGAACTAAGATTAAAACAACATAAATATAGCATTAGAACTGGACAAGATTCCAATGCTCTATTCATTCATGTAAGAGATTTTAACCGTCCAATTGATTTTCAAAAAGTTGAGAAAGTAGTATCAAGCAAGTCCATGGTTGACAGGAATATAATTGAATCTTGTTTCATAAAAAGCAGTTTTGACAATAATATGAATATTTCCTTTGGTTTATATAAATTAGATCCATTTATAATTAATAGAATTTGGGAAGAATTTAATAATGCACTGGACAAATAATAATTTTTAAATTTTCTTGGGTAGAATAGTTCGTTGGTGAGTTGTGCAAAGGACCTGTCCAGTTGGGCCGGCGCGCGTCAGGTGTTTAACCGTTGTGGGATCTGATAGTGAGGTGTTGGCCAGACCCCTTATATAGCTTCCGTGGATGCTTTACTTTCATAGTTCCTTGATAATGTGAGTAGTCACGAAAGCGCTTGGAATTTCTCTATTCTTTCAGAGTGGTTATTTTGCATATTCTGAAATCACCTGTTTACTCTGGTCTTATTGCATATATATATATATATATATATATATATATGGATGCGAGAAGTGGGTCATAATAAGCGTGTATGCACCTGGAGAAGAGAGGAATGCAGAGGAGAAAGAGAGATTTTGGGAGATGTTAAGTGAATGTATAGGAGCCTTTGAACCAAGTGAGAGAGTAATTGTGGTAGGGGACCTGAATGCTAAAGTAGGAGAAACTTTTAGAGAGGGTGTGGTAGGTAAGTTTGGGGTGCCAGGTGTAAATGATAATGGGAGCCCTTTGATTGAACTTTGTGTAGAAAGGGGTTTAGTTATAGGTAATACATATTTTAAGAAAAAGAGGATAAATAAGTATACAAGATATGATGTAGGGCGAAATGACAGTAGTTTGTTGGATTATGTATTGGTAGATAAAAGACTGCTGAGTAGACTTCAGGATGTACATGTTTATAGAGGGGCCACAGATATATCAGATCACTTTCTAGTTGTAGCTACACTGAGAGTAAAAGGTAGATGGGATACAAGGAGAATAGAAGCATCAGGGAAGAGAGAGGTGAAGGTTTATAAACTAAAAGAGGAGGCAGTTAGGGTAAGATATAAACAGCTATTGGAGGATAGATGGGCAAATGAGAGCATAGGCAATGGGGTCGAAGAGGTATGGGGTAGGATTAAAAATGTAGTGTTAGAGTGTTCAGCAGAAATTTGTGGTTACAGGAAAGTGGGTGCAGGAGGGAAGAGGAGCGATTGGTGGAATGATGATGTAAAGAGAGTAGTAAGGGAGAAAAATTTAGCATATGAGAAGTTTTTACAAAGTAGAAGTGATGCAAGGAGGGAAGAGTATATGGAGAAAAAGAGAGAGGTTAAGAGAGTGGTGAAGCAATGTAAAAAGAGAGCAAATGAGAGAGTGGGTGAGATGTTATCAACAAATTTTGTTGAAAATAAGAAAAAGTTTTGGAGTGAGATTAACAAGTTAAGAAAGCCTAGAGAACAAATGGATTTGTCAGTTAAAAATAGGAGAGGAGAGTTATTAAATGGAGAGTTAGAGGTATTGGGAAGATGGAGGGAATATTTTGAAGAATTGTTAAATGTTGATGAAGATAGGGAAGCTGTGATTTCGTGTATAGGGCAAGGAGGAATAACATCTTGTAGGAGTGAGGAAGAGCCAGTTGTGAGTGTGGGGGAAGTTCGTGAGGCAGTAGGCAAAATGAAAGGGGGTAAGGCAGCCGGGATTGATGGGATAAAGATAGAAATGTTAAAAGCAGGTGGGGATATAGTTTTGGAGTGGTTGGTGCAATTATTTAATAAATGTATGGAAGAGGGTAAGGTACCTAGGGATTGGCAGAGAGCATGCATAGTTCCTTTGTATAAAGGCAAAGGGGATAAAAGAGAGTGCAAAAATTATAGGGGGATAAGTCTGTTGAGTGTACCTGGTAAAGTGTATGGTAGAGTTATAATTGAAAGAATTAAGAGTAAGACGGAGAATAGGATAGCAGATGAACAAGGAGGCTTTAGGAAAGGTAGGGGGTGTGTGGACCAGGTGTTTACAGTGAAACATATAAGTGAACAGTATTTAGATAAGGCTAAAGAGGTCTTTGTGGCATTTATGGATTTGGAAAAGGCGTATGACAGGGTGGATAGGGGGGCAATGTGGCAGATGTTGCAAGTGTATGGTGTAGGAGGTAGGTTACTGAAAGCAGTGAAGAGTTTTTACGAGGATAGTGAGGCTCAAGTTAGAGTATGTAGGAAAGAGGGAAATTTTTTCCCAGTAAAAGTAGGCCTTAGACAAGGATGTGTGATGTCACCGTGGTTGTTTAATATATTTATAGATGGGGTTGTAAGAGAAGTAAATGCGAGGGTCTTGGCAAGAGGCGTGGAGTTAAAAGATAAAGAATCACACACAAAGTGGGAGTTGTCACAGCTGCTCTTTGCTGATGACACTGTGCTCTTGGGAGATTCTGAAGAGAAGTTGCAGAGATTGGTGGATGAATTTGGTAGGGTGTGCAAAAGAAGAAAATTAAAGGTGAATACAGGAAAGAGTAAGGTTATGAGGATAACAAAAAGATTAGGTGATGAAAGATTGAATATCAGATTGGAGGGAGAGAGTATGGAGGAGGTGAACGTATTCAGATATTTGGGAGTGGACGTGTCAGCGGATGGGTCTATGAAAGATGAGGTGAATCATAGAATTGATGAGGGAAAAAGAGTGAGTGGTGCACTTAGGAGTCTGTGGAGACAAAGAACTTTGTCCTTGGAGGCAAAGAGGGGAATGTATGAGAGTATAGTTTTACCAACGCTCTTATATGGGTGTGAAGCATGGGTGATGAATGTTGCAGCGAGGAGAAGGCTGGAGGCAGTGGAGATGTCATGTCTGAGGGCAATGTGTGGTGTGAATATAATGCAGAGAATTCGTAGTTTGGAAGTTAGGAGGAGGTGCGGGATTACCAAAACTGTTGTCCAGAGGGCTGAGGAAGGGTTGTTGAGGTGGTTCGGACATGTAGAGAGAATGGAGCGAAACAGAATGACTTCAAGAGTGTATCAGTCTGTAGTGGAAGGAAGGCGGGGTAGGGGTCGGCCTAGGAAAGGTTGGAGGGAGGGGGTAAAGGAGGTTTTGTGTGCGAGGGGCTTGGACTTCCAGGAGGCATGCATGAGCGTGTTTGATAGGAGTGAATGGAGACAAATGGTTTTTAATACTTGACGTGCTGTTGGAGTGTGAGCAAAGTAACATTTATGAAGGGATTCAGGGAAACCGGCAGGCCGGACTTGAGTCCTGGAGATGGGAAGTACAGTGCCTGCACTCTGAAGGAGGGGTGTTAATGTTGCAGTTTAAAAACTGTAGTGTAAAGCACCCTTCTGGCAAGACAGTGATGGAGTGAATGATGGTGAAAGTTTTTCTTTTTCGGGCCACCCTGCCTTGGTGGGAATCGGCCAGTGTGATAATAATAAAATAATAATAATATATATATATATATATATATATATATATATATATATATATATATATATATATATATATATATATTTATATATGTCGTGCCGAATGTGTAAAACTGGTCAATTAGCAAGAACTCATTTAATATCAAGTCGTTTCTAAAATTTTCCCTTACACGTTTAAAGATATATTTTTGTCATTAATGTTGATGCAAAAATTTATAATTTTGCACCAAAAGAATCTTAGAAAACTTACCTAACCTCATTATAACAAGAACAATTTATTTTAGCCTAACCCAACTAAATATATTTTAGATTTGTTTACAATAATTTAATACTGAACAAACACAGTGAAATATATTTTTTCCGTTAGGTTCAGAATGATTTTGGCGAAATTATTGCATACACAAATATTTGCTTGTCCTATATGGCAAGATGAGCGTTGCTATTTAAGCCAAGATCGCAAGTTCTGCCTATTCGGCACGATATATATATATATATATATATATATATATATATATATATATATATATATATATATATATATATATATATATATATATATATATATATATATATATATATATATATATATATATATATAAAGACATACTGTGACGTAAGTAGGACTAAAATTTCCATTGAATAACAATATCAGGGCATCTTGGTGTACGTTCATGTTTGTCTTGGTGTACGTTCATGTTTGTCTTGACGGGTATAAATTTCAAGACAGGTTTCTCTGTGTGTCCTCCTGTATTTCCTCCACCAGGAAAGCCTCGACCGTAGTTAGAAAAGACATAATTCCAATCCAGCAAGGTCTCCTGGGACCTCCTGAAAGTGGGGAAGGCAAGACAACAGTAGACAGACGGATGAATTGCTTGTCACGAGATCCTGAGGAGGGATTGCTGTAGGAAGCTAGAAGTGAGGATACTAAGAGAGTCGAGGCAAGTCTTTGTGAGGTGAAGGGGAGAGACACTACATGCACTTCAGGAGGGTACATACGCAGGCAAATGTAAGATGATACAAAGTCTCAAAATGTAGAAAAAGAGTCAGTGCAGGTGGTTTAGACTAAGACTGCTTCCTTGATAATGATGTAACAAAATTGTTGAAGTCGCTAGAGAAAAGTGGATTCAACAATCTGAATTTCTGACTACAAAATACTGTATTTATAATCTGTAAAGTTATTGTAGGAGAAACTGTGGAATAAAGAAATGGAAGGAGAGATACATTTCCATACTATGAGAAAACCTTTGCTAGTGCTATCAGAAACACAAAGATCACCGGGTTATATACAGAGATATAATCGTTACTCTTATACATAGTAACACCAGAGCAAAAGACCACAGTATTATAACTGGTAAATTAGACAAGCAAATATCACTCATTTATACAGAGTAATATTAATGATACAACAATAACCCTGTTATTCATAGCAGTATCAGACATATAAAGGATATGATCATACATAATAACACCGGTGATGCAAAGATCATGTTTAACACAATAACACCAGAAAGTGATAGATAAGGAAATTACGAATAGAAACATATGGATGTCAGGCTTTTATATGAAAGTAAATACAAAAAAAAACTCAAATATGAGCATAAAAATCAATGTCAATTAAAAAGACTACTAAAATAATCAATAACTGGCTTCACCATGATGGTCTAGGAAGAGGAGTTCTTCTCTTCTGGCAGCACTGTTTCTAGTCTTCCCGGGTGTATGCATTCACTAAGCGCACATATGACAAGAAAACCCGTCCAGAATAATGAAATATGACAGAGAAACCCGTCCAGAATAATGAAATATGACAGAGAAACCAATCCAGAACAATGAAATATGAGAAGGAAACCCTTACAGAACAATGAAATATGACAGGGAAACCCGTCAAGAACAATGAAATATGACAGGGAAACCCGTCAAGAACAATGAAATATGAGAAGGAAACCCGTCCAGTACAATGAAATATGACAGGGAAACCCGTCCAGAACAATGAAATATGACAGAGAAACCCGTTCACAACAATGAAATATGAAAAGGAAACCCTTCCACAACAATGAGATATGAAAAGGAAACCCGTCCAGAACAAAGAAATATGAGAAGGAAACAGGTGCAGAACAATGAAATATGAGAGAGAAACCCGTCCAGAACAATGAAATATGACAGGGAAACCCATCGAGAACAATGAAATGTGAACGGGAAACCCGTCCATAACAATGAAATATGACATGGAAACCCGTCCAGAATAATGAAATATGAGAGAGAAACATATCGAAAACAATAAAAAATGAGAGGGAAAACCGTCCAAAACAATGAAATATGACAAGGAAACCCGTACAGAACAATGAAATATGACAAGGACACCCGTCCAGAACAATGAAATATGACAAGGAAACCCGTCCAGATCAATGAAATATGACAGTGAAACAAGTGCAGAACAATGAAATATGAGAAGGAAACCCGTCCAGAACATTGAAATATGACAGTGAAACTCGTACAGAACAATGAAATATGAGAAGGAATCCCGTCTAGAGCAATGAAATATGACACTGAAACCTGTCCAGAACAATGAAATGTGACAGGGAAACCCGTCCAAAACAATGAAATATGACATTGAAACCCGTCCAGAACAATGAAATATGAGAAGGAAACCCTTCCAGAACAAAGAAATATGACAGGGAACCCCGTCCAAAACAATGAAATATGAGAAGGAAACCCGTCCAGAACAAAGAAGTATGAGAAGGAAACACGTCCAGAACAATGAAACATGAGATGGAAATCCGTCCAGAAAAATGAAATATGACAAGGAAACACGTCGAAAACAATGAAATATGACAAAGAAACCCGTCCAGAACAATGAAATATGATAAGGAAACCCGTCCAGAACAATGAAATATGAGAAGGAATCCCGTCCAGAACAACGAAATATGACACTGAAACCCGTCCAGAACAATGAAATATGACAGGGAAACCCGTCCAGAACGAAGAAATATGAGAAGGAAACCCGTCCACTACAAAGAAATATGACAGCGAAACCCGTCCAGAACAATGAAACATGAGAAGGAAACCCGTCCAGAACAATGAAATATGACAGGGAAACCCGTCAAGAACAATGAAATACGACAAGGAAACCGTTCAGAACAATAAAATATGTCATGGAAATCCGTACAGAACAATGAAATATGAGAAGGAATCCCGTGAGGAACTATGAAATTTTACAGGGAAACCCGTCCAGAACAATGAAATCTGAGAAGGAAACCAGTCCAGAACAATGAAATATGGAAAGGAAACACGTCCAGAACAATAAAATATGAGAAGCAAACCCGTCCAGAGCAATGAAATATAAGAAGGAAACCCGTCCAGAACAATAAAATATGAGAAGCAAACCCGTCCAGAGCAATGAAATATAAGAAGGAAACCCGTCCAGAACAATGAAATATGAGAAGCAAACCCGTCCAGAACAATGAAATATGAGAAGGAAACCCGACCAGAACAATGAAATATGACAGGGAAACCCGTCCAGAACAATGAAATATGAGAAGGAAACCAGTCCAGAACAATGAAATATGACAGGGAAACACGTCTAGAACTATGAAATATGACAGGGAAACCCGTCCAGATCAATGAAATATGAGAAGGAAACCAGTCCAGAACAATGAAATATGAGAGAGAAACCCGTCAAGAACAATGAAATATGAGAAGGAAACCCGTCCAGAACAATGAAATATTACAGGGAAAGGCGTCCAGAACAATGAAATATGAGAAGGAAACTCGACCTGAAGAATGAAATATGACATTGAAACCAGTCCAGAACAATGAAATATGACAGAGAAAAACGTCCAGAACAATGAAGTATGAGAAGGAAACCCGACCAGAAAATTGAAATATGACAGGGAAATCCGTCAAAACAATGAAATATGAGAAGGAAGCCCGTACAGAACAATGAAATATGACAGGGGAACACGTCCAGAACAACGAAATATGACAGAGAAACACGTCCAGAACAATGAAATATGAGAGGAAACCCGTCCAGAACAATGAAATATGACAGTGAAACAAGTGCAGAACAATGAAATATGAGAAGGAAACCCGTCCAGAACAAAGAAGTATGAGAAGGAAACACGTCCAGAACAATGAAACATGAGATGGAAATCCGTCCAGAACAATGAAATATGACAGGGAAACACGTCGAAAACAAAGAAATATGACAGGAAAACCCGTCCAGAACAATGAAATATGATAAGGAAACCGGTCCAGAACAATGAAATATGACAGTGAAACCCGTCCAGCACAATGAAATATGAGAAGGAATCCCGTCCAGAACAACGAAATATGACACTGAAACCCGTCAAGAACAATGAAATATGACAGGGAAACCCGTCCAGAACGAAGAAATATGAGAAGGAAACCCGTCCAGAACAAAAAAATATGACAGCGAAACCCGTCCAGAACAATGAAACATGAGAAGCAAACCCGTCCAGAACAATGAAATATGAGAGGGAAACCCGTCAAGAACAATGAAATATGAGAAGGAAACCCGTTGAGAACAATAAAATGAGTCATGGAAATCTGTACAGAACAATGAAATATGAGAAGGAAACCCGAGAGGAACAATGAAATTTTACAGGGAAACCCGTCCAGAACAATGAAATCTGAGAAGGAAACCCGTCCAGAACATAAAAATATGACAGCGAAACCCGTCCAGAACAATGAAACATGAGAAGCAAACCCGTCCAGAACAATGAAATATGAGAGGGAAACCCGTCAAGAACAATGAAATATGAGAAGGAAACCCGTTCAAAACAATAAAATGAGTCATGGAAATCCGTCCAGAACAATGAAATCTGAGAAGGAAACCCGTCCAAAACAATGAAATATGAAAAGGAAACCCGTCCAGAACAAAGAAATATGACAGGGGAACCAGTCCAAAACAATGAAATATGACAGGGAAACCCGTCCAGAACAATGAAATATGATTAACAAAAGGCACAATACCGTGACTGGAACAATACACAAATAACCCGCACATAAAAGAGAGAAGCTTACGACGACGTTTCGGTCCGACTTGGACCATTGACAAAGTCACACTAACAGAGGTGGAGCAGGACGGCTATATATAGGCAGGAAGAGGTGGTAGTAGTAGTAGTAGTAGTAGTAGTAGTAGTAGTACAAGAATTATATATAATACCGACAGGATGAAATTAAGACACATGCACAACACCTGGGCATGGGCATCCCCATCGTAGACGTTTCGCCATCCAGCCAGCCACTGGATGGCGAAACGTCCACAACAAAGACAACCAGACGCCGCACATGTGTCTTAATTTCAACAGTGGTTGTAGTAGAAGAAGAAGACGTAGTAGTAGTGGTAGTGGAAGAAGTGGGAAATAAGGAAGACGAGCCAGTCAAATACAAAGGAAGGGGAGCACTGCAAGAGAGCTAGATACCCACAGAGGGAGAGCAAGCGCACAGAGGTGCGTGAAAGGGGAAGTGGTGAAATAAAATAAATGAAGAAGGAACAGAAACACGAGACAGGAGAGAGAAAGACAAACCAGAGGAGAAAAGGAGAGAGGAAAGGGGAAGAGGAAGAAGAAAAAGAAAAAGAAAAAGTGAGGATACAGGTTAAGTCACGGGTGTTCTGAAGTTTGGAGCATTTTACAATGTAGTGGGAGAGGAAGGCATCTACAGAGACGAAGCCAGGGCTAAGGTTCATACAAGGAAAGTTGTGTATTAGAGAGGATTCAACTAGACGGCGACTGTTCGAGTTGGAAGTAGGGAAGACAGTTTTAGCAGAAGACCAGTCAATAGGATGGCTATGATCTCTGACGTGACAGAAAAGAGCATTGTTAGTGTCGGCAAGCCTAACACTATTTTTGTGCTCCCTAAGTCTGTCAGAAAGAGATCGACCAGTTTCTCCGAAGTATTGAAGAGGACAGGAGGAGCAAGAAATAGAGTAGACACCAGGAACATCTGTAGAGGGAGGAGAGGTATGAACGAGATTAGTGCGAAGAGTGTTAGTCTGGCGGAAGGTAAGCTTGATGTCTAAGGGACGGAGAGAATTGTTGAGATTAGAAAGACCGGAAATGTAGGGAAGGCAGAGGATAGAAGAGTTCCCATGAGTAGAGAGTTTGGGAGAGAAGAAATTGCGTTTAGCACGTGAGAGGGCAGAGTCTTCTTTTTCTTCTTCCTCTTCCCCTTTCTTCTCTCCTTTTCTCATCTGGGTTGTCTTTCTCTCTCCTGTCTCGTGTTTCTGTTCCTTCTTCATTTATTTTATTTCACCACTTCCCCTTTCGCGCACCTCTGTGCGCTTGCTCTCCCTTTGTGGGTATCTAGCTCTCTTGCAGTGCTCCCCTTCCTTTGTATTTGACTGGCTCGTCTTCCTTATTTCCCACTTCTTCCGCTACCACTACTACTACCTCTTCTTCTTCTACTAAAACCACTGTTGAAATTAAGACACATGTGCGGCGTCTGGTTGTCTTTGTTGTGGACGTTTCGCCATCCAGTGGCTGGCTGGATGGCAAAACGTCTACGATGGGGATGCCCGGGTGTTGTGCATGTGTCTTAATTTCATCCTGTCGGTATTATATACAATTCTTGTACTACTACTACTACTACTACTACTACTACTACTACTACTACTACTACTACTACTACTACTACTACTACTACTACTACTACCACCTCTTCCTGCCTATATATAGCCGTCCTGCTCCACCTCTCTTAGTGTGACTTTGTCAATGGTCCAAGTCGGACCGAAACGTCGTCGTAAGCTTCTCTCTTTTATGTGCGGGTTATTTGTGTATTGTTCCAGTCACGGTATTGTGCCTTTTGTTAATCATATTTCATTGTTCTGGACGGGTTTCCCTGTCATATTTCATTGTTTTGGACTGGTTCCCCTGTCATATTTCTTTGTTCTGGACGGGTTTCCTTTTCATATTTCATTGTTCTTAACGCGTTTCCCTCTATTATTTCATTGTTCTGGATGGGTTTCCTTCTCATATTTCATTGTTCTGGACATGTTTCCATCTCATATTTTATTGTTCTTGACGTGTTTCCTTCTCATACTTCTTTGTTCTGGACGGGTTTCTTTCTCATATTTTATTGTTCTGGACGTGTTTCCCTGTCATATTTCGTTGTTCTGGAGGTGTTCCCCTGTCATATTTCGTTACACAAATAACTACTACTACTACTACTACTACTACCACCTCTTCCTGCCTGCTCCATCTCTGTTAGTGTGACTTTGTTAATGGTCCAAGTCGGACCGAAACGTCGTCGTAAGCTTCTCTCTTTTATGTGCGGGTTATTTGTGTAATGAAATATGAGAAGGAAACCCGTCCAGAACAATGAAATATGACAGGGAAACACGACCAAAACAATGAAATATGAGAAGGAAACCCGTCCAGAACAAAGAAGTATGAGAAGGAAACACGTCCAGAACAATGAAATATGAGATGGAAACATGTCCAGAACAATGAAATATGAGAAGGAAACCCGTCCAGAACAATGAAATAATAGAGGGAAACGCGTTAAGAACAATGAAATATGACAGGTAAATGCGTCCAGAACAATGAAATATGACAGAGAAACACGTCAAGAACAATGAAATATGACAGTGAAACCCGTCCAGAAGAATGAAATATGACAGGGGAACCCGTCCAGAACAATGAAATATGAGAAGGAAACCCGTTCAGAATAATGAAATATGACAGGGAATCCAGTCCAGAGTATGAAATATGACAAGGAAACACGTTCAGAACAAAGAAATGCGAGAAGGAAACCCGTCCAGAACAATGAAATATGACAGGGAAACCCGACCAGAACAATTAAATATGACAAGGAAACCCGTCCAGAACAATGAAATATGGAAAGGAAACACGTCCAGAACAATGAAATATAAGAAGCAAACCCGTCCAGAACAATGAAATATGAGAAGGAAACCCGTCCAGAACAATGAAATATGAGAAGCAAACCAGTCAAGAACAATGAAATATAAGAAGGAAACCCGACCAGAACAATGAAATATGACAGGGAAACCCGTCCAGAACAATAAAATATGAGAAGGAAACCAGTCCAGAACAAAGAAATATGACAGGGAAACACGTCTAGAACTGTGAAATATGACAAGGGAACCCGTCGAGAACAATGAAATATGAGAAGGAAACCTGTCCAGAACAATGAAATATGAGAGAGAAACATGTCAAGAACAATGAAATATGAGAAGGAAACCCGTCCAGAACAATGAAATATTACAGGGAAAGGCGTCCAGAACAATGAAATATGAGAAGGAAACTCGACATGAAGAATGAAATATGACATTGACTTAGACGAGAACAATGAAATATGACAGAGAAAAACGTCCAGAACAATGAAGTATGAGAAGAAAACCCGACCAGAACATTGAAATATGACAGGAAATCCGTCAAAAACAAAGAAATATGAGAAGGAAACCCGAACAGAACAATGAAATATGACAGAGAAACCCGTCCAGAAGAATGAAATGCGAGAGGGAAACTCGTCCAGAACAATGAAATATGACAGGGAAACCCGTCCAGAACAATGAAATATGAGAAGCAAACCCGTCCAGAACAATGAAATATGAAAAGGAAACCCGTCGAAAATAAAGAAATATGAAAAGGAAACCCGTCGAGTACTATGAAATATGACAGTGAAATCTGTTCAGAACAATGAAATATGAAAGAAAACCAGTCCAGAACAATGAAATATAAGAAGGAAAAACGTTCAGAACAATGAAATGTGACAGGGAAACCCGTCCAGAACATGTAAATATGGCAGGGAAATCCGTCTAGAACTATTAAATATGACAGGGAAACCCGTCCAGAAAAATGAAATATGAGACGGACACCAATCCAGAACAATGAAATGTGAGAGGGAAACCCGTCCAGAACAATGAAATATGACAGGGAAACCCGTCAAGAACAATGAAATATGACAGTGAAACAAGTGCAGAACAATTTAATATGAGAAGGAAATCCGTCCAGAACATTGAAATACGACAGGGAAACCTGCCCAGAACAATGAAAGATGAGAAGGAAACCCGTCCAAAAAAATGAAATATGACAGGGAAACCCGTCCAGAACAATGAAATATGAGAAGGAATCCCGTCCAGAACAATGAAATATGACACTGAAACATGTCCAGAACAATGAAATGTGACAGGGAAACCCGTCCAAAACAACGAAATATGACATTGAAACCCGTCCAGAACAATGAAATATGAGAAGGAAACCCTTCCAGAACAAAGAAATATGACAGGGAACCCCGTCCAAAACAATGAAATATGAAAAGGAAACCCGTCCAGAACAAAGAAGAATGAGAAGGAAACACGTCCAGAATAATGAAACATGAGATGGAAATCCGTCCAGAACAATGAAATATGACAGGGAAACCCGTCCAGAACAATGAAATATGATATGGAAAGCGCTCCAGAACAATGAAATATGACAGTGAAACCCGTCCAGAACAATGAAATATGAGAAGGAATCCCGTCCAGAACAACGAAATATGACACTGAAACCCGTCCAGAACAATGAAATATGACAGGGAAACCCGTCCAGAACAAAGAAATATGATAAGGAAACCCGTCCAGTACAAAGAAATATGACAGCGAAACCCGTCCAGAAAAATGAAACATGAGAAGGAAACCCGTCCGGAACAAAGAAATATGACAGGGAAACCCGTCAAAAACAATGAAAAATGAGAAGGAAACCCGTCCAGAACAATAAAATATGTCATGGAAATCCGTACAGAACAATGAAATATGACAGGGAAACCCGTCCAGAACAATGAAATATGAGAAGGAATCACGTGAGGAACAATGAAATTTTACAGGGAAACCCGTCCAGAACAATGAAATCTGAGAAGGAAACCCGTCCAGAACAATGAAATATGAAAAGGAAACCCGTCCAGAACAAAGAAATATGACAGGGGAACCAGTCCAGAACAAAGAAATACGACAGTTAAACCCGTCCAGAACAATGAAATTTGAGAGGGGAACACCTCCAGAACAACGAAATATGACAGGGAAACACGTCCAGAACAATGAAATATGAGAAACAAATCCGTCCAGAACAAAGAAGTATGAGAAGGAAACACGTCCAAAACAATGAAATATGAGATGGAAACATGTCCAAAACAATGAAATATGAGAAGGAAACCCGTCCAGAACAATGATATATGAGATGGAAACATGTCCAGAACAATGAAATATGAGAAGGAAACCCGTCCAGAACAATGAAATAATAGAGGGAAACGCGCTAAGAACAATGAAATATGACAGGGAAACGCGTCCAAAACAATGAAATATGACAGTGAAACCCGACCAGAAAATCGAAATATGAGAAATAAACCAGTCCGGAACAATGAAATACGACAGGGAAATCCTTCCGGAAGAATGAAATATGAGAAGGAAACTCGTACAGAACAATGAAATATGACAGGGAAACCCGACCAGAACAATTAAATATGACAAGGAAACCCGTCCAGAACAATTAAATATGGAAAGGATGCACGTCCAGAACAATGAAATATGAGAAGTAAACCCGTCCAGAAGAATGAAATGTGACAGGGAAACCCGTCCAGAACAATTAAATATGAGAAGGAAACCAGTCCAGAACAAAGAAATATCAGAGGGAAACACGTCTAGAACTGTGAAATATGACAAGGAAACCCGTCGAGAACAATGAAATATGAGAAGGAAACCTATCCAGAACAATGAAATATGAGAGAGAAACACGTCAAGAACAATGAAATATGAGAAGGAAACCCGTCCAGAACAATGAAATATTACAGGGAAAGGCGTCCAGAACAATGAAATATGAGAAGGAAACTCGACCTGAAGAATGAAATATGACATTGAAACCAGACGAGAACAATGAAATATGACAGAGAAAAACTTCCAGAACAATGAAGTATGAGAAGGAAACCCGAACATAACAATGAAATATGACAGGGGAACACGTCCAGAACAATGAAATATGAGAAAGAAACCCGTCCAGAACAAAGAAGTATGAGAAGGAAACCCGTCCAGAACATTGAAATAATAGTGGGAAACGCGTTAAGAACAATGAAACATGAGAGGGAAACGCGTCCAGAACAATGAAATATGACAGAGAAACACGTCAAGAACAATGAAATATGACAGTGAAACCCGTCCAGAAAATCGAAATATGAGAAATAAACCAGTCCGGAACAATGAAATACGACAGGGAAACCCGTCCAGAAGAATGAAATGTGAGAAGGAAACTCGTTCAGAACAATGAAATATGACAGGGGAACCCGTCCAGAACAAAGAAATGTGAGAAGGAAACACGTCCAGAACAATGAAATATGAGAAGCAAACCCGTCCAGAGCAACGAAATATGAGAAGGAAACCAGTCCAGAACAATGAAATATAAGAAGGAAAAACGTTCAGAACAATTAAATAAGACAGGGAAACCCGTCCAGAACAATGAAATATGAGAGGAAACCAGTTCAGAACAATGAAAAATGACAGGCAAACCCGTCTAGAACTATTAAATATGACAGGGAAGCCCGTCCAGAAAAATGAAATATGAGAGGAAACAAGTGCAGAACAATGAAATATGAGAAGGAGACCCGTCCAGAACATTGAAATATGACAGGGAAACCCGCCCTGAACAATGAAAGATGAGAAGGAAACCCGTCCAAAACAATGAAATATGACACGGAAACCCGTCCAGAACAATGAAATATGAGAAGGAATCCCGTCCAGAACAATGAAATATGACACTGAAACCTGTCCAGAACAATGAAATATGACAGGGAATCCCGTCCAAAACAATGAAATATGACATTGAAACCCGTCCAGGACAATGAAATATGAGAAGGAAACCCTTCCAGAACAAAGAAATATGACAGGGAACCCCGTCCAGAACAAAGAAGTATGAGAAGGAAACACGTCCAGAACAATGAAACATGAGATGGAAACCCGTCCAGAACAATGAAATATAAGAAGGAAACGCGCAAAGAACAATGAAATATGACAGGGAAACACGTCGAAAACAATGAAATGTGACAGGGAAACCCGTCCAGAACAATGAAATATGATAAGGAAACCGGTTCAGAACAATGAAATATGACAGTTAAACCCGTCCAGAACAATGAAATATGACAAGGAATCCCGTCCAGAACAACGAAATATGACACTGAATCCCGTCCAGAACAATGAAATATGACAGGGAAACCCGTCCAGAACGAACAAATATGAGAAGGAAACCCGTCCAGAACAATGAAATATGACAGGGAAACCTGTCAAGAACAATGAAATATGAGAAGGAAACCCGAGAGAAACAATGAAATTTTACAGGGAAACCCGTCCAGAACAATAAAATCTGAGAAGGAAAATCGTCCAAAACAATGAAATATGAAAAGGAAACCCATCCAGAACAAACAAATATGACAGGGAAACCAGTCCAGAACAATGAAATATGACAGGGAAACCCGTCCAGAACAATGAAATATGACAGGGGAACACGTCAAGAACAATAAAATATGAGAAAGAAACCCGTCTAGAACAAAGAAGTATGAGAAGGAAACACGTCCAGAACAATGAAATATGAGATGGAAACATGTCCAGAACAATGAAATATGAGAAGGAAACCCGTCCAGAACAACGAAATAATAGAGGGAAACGCGTTAAGAACAATGAAATATGACAGGGAAACGCGTCCAGAACAATGAAATATGACAGAGAAACACGTCAAGAACAATGAAATATGACAGTGAAACCCGTCCAGAAAATCGAAATATGAGAAATAAACCAGTCCGGAACAATGAAATACGACAGGAACCCCGTCAGAAGAATGAAATATGACGGAAACTCGTTCAGAACAATGAAATATGACAGGAACCCGTCAGAACAAAGAAATGTGAGAAGAAACCCGTCCAGAACAACGAAATATGACAGAAACCCGCCAGAACAATTAAATATGACAAGAAACCCGTCCAGAACAATGAAATATGGAAAACACGTCAGAACAATGAAATATAAAGGAAACCCGTCCAGAACAATGAAATATAAGAAGAAACCCACCAGAACAATGAAATATGACGAAACGACCAGAACAATTAAATATGACAAAGAGCCGTCAGAACAATGAAATATACCTGGAAAGGAAACACGTCAGAACAATGAAATATAGAAAACAAACCCAATCAGAACAATACAAAATATAAAGAAGAAACTACCCGACCAGAACAATGAAATATGACAGGGAAACACGTCTAGAACTGTGAAATATGACAAGGAAACCAGTCGAGAACAATGAAATATGAGAAAGAAACCTGTCCAGAATAATGAAATATGAGAGACAAACACGTCAAGAACAATGAAATATGAGAAGGAAAACCGTCCAGAACAATGAATAATTACAGGGAAAGGCGTCCAGAACAATGAAATATGAGATGGAAACTCGTCGTGAAGAATGAAATATGACATTGAAACCAGTCCAGAACAATGAAATATGGAAAGGAAACCCGTCCAGAACAATGAAATATGAGAAGCAAACCCGTCCAGAACAATGAAATATGACAGGGAAACCCGTCCAGAACAATGAAATATGAGAAGCAAACCCGTCCAGAACAATGAAATATGAATAGAAAACCGGTCGAAAACAAAGAAATATGACAAGGAAACCCGTCCAGTACTATGAAATAAGACAGTGAAATCCGTTCAGAACAATGAAATATGAAAGAAAACCAGTCCAGAACAATGAAATATAGGATGGAAAAACGTTCAGAACAATTAAATAAGACAGGGAAACCCGTCCTGAACAATGAAATATGACAGGGAAACCCGTCTAGAACTATTAAATATGACAGGCAAGCCCGTCCAGAACAACGAAATATGAGACGGACACCAGTCCAGAACAATGAAATATGACAGTGAAACAAGTGCAGAACAATGAAATATGAGAAGGAAATCCGTCCAGAACATTGAAATATGACACGGAAACCCGTCCAGAATAATGAAATATGAGAAGGAATCCCGTCCAGAACCATGAAATATGACACTGAAACCTGTTCAGAACAATGAAATATGACAGGGAAACCCGTCCAAAACAATGAAATATGACGTTGAAACCCGTCCAGAACAATGAAATATGAGAAGGAAACCCGTCCAGAACAAAGAAATATGACAGGGAACCCCGTCCTAAACAATGAAATATGAAGCCCGTCAGAACAAGAAGTATGAGAAAGGACGTCAGAACAATGAAACATGAGATGGAAACCCGTCCAGAACAATGAAATATGAGAAGGAAACGCGTTAAGAACAATGAAATATGACAGGGAAACACGTCGAAAACAATGAAATATGACAGGGAAACCCGTCCAGAACAATGAAATATGATAAGGAAACCGGTCCAGAACAATGAAACATGAGAGTGAAACCCGTACAGAACAATGAAATAGGAGAAGGAATCCCGTCCAGAACAACGAAAAATGACACTGAAACCCGTCCAGACAATGAAATATGACAGGGAAACCCGTCCAGAACAAAGAAATATGAGAAGGAAACCCGTCCAGAACAATGAAACATGAGAAGGAAACCCGTCCAGAACAAAGAAATATGACAACGAATCCCGTCCAGAACAATGAAACATGAGAAGGAAACCCGTCAATAACAATGAAATATGACAGAGAAACCCGTACAGAACAATGAAATATGAGAAGGAAACTCGTCAAGAACAATGAAATATGACAGGGGAACCCGTCCAGAACAATGAAATATGAGAAGGAAACCCGTCCAGAACAATGAAATATGACATGGAATCCTCTGCAGAACAATGAAATATGACAGGGAGACCTGTACAGAACAAAGAAATATGAGTAGGAAACCCGTCCAGAACAATGAAATATGAGAAGGAAACCCGTACAGAACAATGAAATATGATAAGGAAACAGGTCCAGAACAATGAAATATGACAGGGAAACCCGTCCAGAACAATGAAATACGACAGGGAAACCCGTCCAGAACAATGGAATCTGAGAAGGAAACCCGTCCAGAAAAATGAAATATGACAGGTAAACCTGTCCAAAACAATGAAATATGAGAAGAAAACCCGTCTAGAACAGTGAAATATGAGAAGGAAACCCGTCCAGAACAATGAAATATGACAGTGAAACTCGTCTAGAACTTCGAAATATGACATGGAAACGCGTCCAGTACAATGAAATATGAGAAGGAAACCAGTCCAGTGCAATGAAATATGTCAGGGAAACACGTCCAGAACAATGGAATAAGACAGGGAAACGCGTCCAGAACAATGATATATGAGAGAGAAACGCGTCAAGAACAATGAAATATGACAGGGAAACCCGTCCAGAACAATGAAATATGAGAAGGAAAGCCGTCCAGTGCAATAAAATATGAGAAGGAAACCCGTCTAGAACAACGAAATATGAGAAGGAAACCTGTCAGGAACAATTAAATATGACAGGGAAACCCTTCCAGAACGATCAAATATGACAGGAAACCCGTCAAGAACAACGAAATATGAGAATGAAAGCCGTCCAAAACAATGAAATATGAGAAGGAAACCCGTCAAGAACAATGAAATATGACAGGAAACCCGTTCAGAACAATGTAATATGAGAAGAAAAACATAAGGAACAATGAAATATGACAGGAAAACCCGTCCAGAACAATGAAATATGATAAGGAAACCCGTCCAAAACAATGAAATAATACAGGAAAACCCTACAGAACAATGAAATATGACAGGAAAACGCGTCCAGAACAATGAAATATGTCAGGGAAAAGAGTCCAGAACAACGAAAAATGAGATGGAAACCCGTCCAAAACAATGAAATATGAGAAGGAAACCGTCCAGAACAATGAAATATGAGAAGGAAACCAGTCCATAACAACGAAATATGGCACTGAAACCCGTCTAGAACAATGAAATATGACAGAGAAAAACGTCCAGAACAATGAAATATGAGAAGGAAACATGACAAGAACAATGAAATATGGCAGGGAAATCCATCAAAAACAATGAAATATGAGAAAGAAACCCGTCCATAGAAATGAAATATGACAGAGAAACCCGTCCAGAAAAATGAAAAATGACATGGAAACCCGTCCAGAACAATGAAATATGGAAAGGATACCCGTCCATAACAATGGAACATGAGAAGCAAACCCGTCCAGAACAATGAAATATGACAAGGAAACCTGTCCAGAACAATGAAATATGAGAAGCAAACCCGTCCAGAACAATGAAATATGAAAAGGAAACCCGTCCAGAACAAAGAAATATGACAGGGAAACCCATCCAGAACAACGAAATATGACAGGTAAACCAGTCGACAACAATGAAATATGACAGGTAAAGCCGTCGACAACAATGAAATATGACCGGGGAACACGTCAAGAACAATGAAATATGACAGGGAAATCCGTCCAGAACAATGAAATATGACAGGGAAACCCATCCAGAACAACGAAATATGACAGGGAAACCCGTCGACAACAATGAAATATGAGAAGGAAACCCATCCAGAACAATGAAACATGACAGGGGAACCCGTCCAGAACAAAGAAATATGACAGGGAAACCCGTCAAGAACAAAGAAATATGACAGGGAAACCCGTCAAGAACAAAGAAATATAACAGGGAAGCCCGTCAAGAACAATGAAATATGAGAAGCAAACCCGTCCAGAACAATTAAATATGAAAAGGAAACCCGTCAAGAACAATGAAATATGACAGGGAAACCCGTCAAGAACAATGAAATATGACTTTGAAACCCATCCAGAACAATGAAATATGAGAAGGAAACCCGTCCAGAACAATGAAATATGATTTGGAAACACGTCCAAAACAATGAAATATGACTGGGAAACCCGTCCAGAATAATGAAATATGACAGGGAAACCCGTCCAGGACAATGGAATCTGAGAAGCAAACCAGTCCAGGACAATGAAATATGACTGGGAAACCCCTCCACAACAATGAAATATGACAGGGAAACCCGTCCAGAACATCGAAATATGAGAAGGAAACCCGTCCAGAGCAATGAAATATTACAGGGAAACCCGCCCTGAACAATGAAATATGAGAAGAAAACTCGTCCACAACAATGAAATATGACAGAGGAACCCGTATAGAACAACGAAATATGAGAAGGAAACCCGTCCAGAACAATGAAATATGACAGGGAAATCCGTCCAGAACAAAGAAATATGAGAAGGAAACCCGTCCAAAACAATGAAATATGAGAAGGAAACCCGTCCAAAACAATGAAATATGACTGGGAAACCCGTCCTTAACAATGAAATATGAGAAGGAAACCCGTCCTTAACAATGAAATATGAGAAGGAAACCCGACTATAACTATGAAATATGAGAAGGAAACCCGTCCAGAACAATGAAATATGAGAAGGAAACCCGTCAGGAACAATGAAATATGAGAGAGGAACCCGTCAAAAACAATGAAATATGACAGCGAAACCCGATAAGAATAATGAAATATGAGAGAAACACGTCCAAAACAATGAAATATGAGAAGGAATCCCTTCATGAACAATGAAATATGAGAGAGAAAAAAGTCCAGAACAATGAAGTATGACAGGGAAACCCGTTCAAACCAATGAAATATGAGAAGAAAACCCGTCCAGAGCAGTGAAATATGATAAGGAAACACATCCAGAACAATGAAATATGAGAAGGAAAACCCGTCCAGAACAATGCAATATGACAGGGAAACCGTAAAAAACAATGAAATACGAGAAGGAATCCCTTCATGAACAATGAAATATGAGAGAGAAACACGTACAGAACAATGAAATATGAGAGAGAAAAAAGTCCAGAACAATGAAGTATGACAGGGAAACCCGTTCAAACCAATGAAATATGAGAAGAAAACCCGTCCAGAGCAGTGAAATATGATAAGGAAACACATCCAGAACAATGAAATATGAGAAGGAAACCCGTCCAGAACAATGAAATATGACAGGGAAACCCGTAAAAAACAATGAAATACGAGAAGGAATCCCTTCATGAACAATGAAATATGAGAGAGAAACACGTACAGAACAATGAAATATGAGAGAGAAAAAAGTCCAGAACAATGAAGTATGACAGGGAAACCCGTTCAAACCAATGAAATATGAGAAGAAAACCCGTCCAGAGCAGTGAAATATGATAAGGAAACACATCCAGAACAATGAAATATGAGAAGGAAACCCGTCCAGAACAATGAAATATGACAGGGAAACCCGTCATGGTCAATGAAATATGAGAAGGAAAGCTGTCCAGAACAATGAAACATGAGAAGGAAACCCGTCCAGAACAATGAAATATGACAGGGAAACGCGTCTATAACTACGAAATATGAGAAGGAAACCAGTCCAGAAGAATGAAATATTACTGGGAAACCCGACCAGAACAATGAAATATGACAGGGAAACCCGTCCATAGCAGTGAAATATGAGAAGGAAACCCGTCCAGAACAATGAAATATGAGAGGGAAACCAGTAGAGAACAATGAAATACGAGAAGGAAATCCGTCCACAAAAATGAAATATGACAGGGAAACACGTCCAGAACAATGAAATATGACAGGGAAATCGTCCAGAACAATGAAATATGACATGAAAACCCGTCCAAAACTTTGAAATATGAGTAGGAAACCCGTCAAGAACAATGAAATATGAGAAGGAAACCCGTCCAGAACAATGAAATATGACAGTGAAACCGGTCCAGAACAATAAAATATTAGAAGGAAAGCCGTTCAGAACAATGAAATAAGAAAAGGAAACCCGTCCAGAACAATGAAATATGAAAGAGAAACCCGTCTAGAATTACGAAATATGATAGGGAAACGCATCCACAACAATGAAATATGAGAAGGAAACCCGACCAGAACAATGAAATATGACAGGGAAACCCGTACAGAGCAATGAAATGTGGAAAAGAAACCCGTCCATAACAATGAAATATGAGAAGCAAACCCGTCCAGAACAATGAAATATTATAAGGAAACACGTCCAGAACAATGAAATATAACAGGGAAACCCGTCCAGAACAATGAAATATGACAGGGAAACCCGTCCTGAACAATGGAATCTGAGAAGGAAGCCCGTCCAGAACAATGAAATATGACAGCGAAATTCATCGAAATCAATGAAATATGAGAATGAAACGCGTCCAGAAGAATGAAATATGACAGAGAAACACGTCTAGAACTACGAAATATGACATGGAAACGCGTCCAGTACAATGAAATATGAGAAAGAAACCCGTCCAGAACAATGAAATATGACATGGAAACTCGTCCACAACAGTGAACTATAACAGGGAAACGCTTCCAGAACAATGAAATATGAGAGGGAAACGCGTCCAGAACAATGAAATATGACAGGGAAACCCGTCCAGAACAATGAAATATGAGAAAGAAACCCATCTACAACAATGAAATATGAGAAGGAAACCCGTCAGAAACAATTAAATACGACAGGGAAACCCTTCCAGAACGATGAAATATGACAGGAAACCCGTCAAGAACAATGAAATATGATAAGGAAAACATAAGGAACAATGAAATATGACAGGGAAACCCGTCCAGAACAATGAAATATGATAAGGAAACCCGTCCTGAACAATGAAATAAGACAGGAAAAACCCTCCAGAACAATGAAGTATGACAGGGAAACCCGTCCAGAACAATGAAATATGGCAGGGAAACCCGTCCAGAACAATGAAATATGAGTAGGAAACCAGTCCCGAACAATGAAACATTACTGGGAAACGCATCCAGAACAAAGAAATATGTCAGGGAAAAGCGTCCAGAACAACGAAATATGGCACTGAAACCCGTCTAGACCAATGAAATATGACAGGGAAATCCGTCCAGAACAATGAAATATGACAGGGAATCATGTCCAGAAAAATGAAATATGACAGGGAAACCCGTCCAGAACAATGAAATATGAGAGGGAAACCCGTCCACAACAATGAAATATAACAGGGAAACCCGTCGAGAACAATGAAATGTGACAGGGAAACCCGTCCAGAACAATGAAATATGACAGGGAAACCCGTCCAGAACAGTGAAATATGACAGGGAAACCCGTCCAGAACAATGAAATATGACAGGGAAACCCGTCCAGAACAATGAAATATGTGTAGGAAACCCGTCCAGAACAGTGAAATATGACAGGGAAACCCGTCCAGAACAATGAAATATGACAGGGAAACCCGTCCAGAACAATGAAATATGAGAGGAAAACCCGTCCAGAACAATGAAATATGAGTAGGAAACCCGTCCAGAAAAGTGAAATATGACAGGGAATCCCGTCCAGAACAATTAAATATGACAGGGAATCCCGTCCAAAACAATGAAATATGACAGGGAAACCCGTCCAGAACAATGAAATATAACAGGGAAACCCGTAAAGAACAATCAAATATGAGAGGAAAGCCGGTCTAGAACAATGAAATATGACAAAGAAACCCGTCTAGAACACTGAAATATTAGAAGGAAACCCGTCAAGAACAATGAAAAATGAGAAGGAAACCCACCAGAACAATGAAATATGACAGGGAAACCCGTCCAGAAAAATGAAAAATGAGAAGGAAACCCGTCAATAACAATGAAATATGACAGGGAAACCAGTCCAGAACAATGAAATATGACAGTAAAACCCGTCAAGAACAATGAAATATGACAGGGAAACCCGACAGAACAATGAAATATGATAAGGAAACCCGTCCAGAACAAAGAAATATGAGAAGGAAACTAGTCCAGAACAATGAAAAATGACAGGGAAACGAGTAGAGAACAAGGAAATAGTACAGGGAAACCCGTCCCGAACAATGAAATATGAGAGGGAATCCCGTCCAGAACAATGAAATGAGAAGGAAACCCGTCCAAAACAATGAAATATGACAGGGAAACACATCAAGAACAATAAAATATGAGAGGGAAACCCGTCCAAAACAATGAAATATGACAGGGGAAACCCGTCCAAAACAATGAAATATGAGAAGGTAACCCGTCCTGAACAATGAAATATGAGAGGAAAACCCGTCAAGAACAATGAAATATGACAGGGAAACCCGTCAAGAACAATGAAATAAGACAGGGAAACCCGATCGGATCTACGAAATGTGACAGGAAAACCCGTCCAGAACAGTGAAATATGACAAGAAAACCATTACAGAACAAAGAAATATGACAGAGAAACTCATCATGAACAATTAAATATGACAGGGAAACTCGTCCAGAACAATGAAATATGAGAAGGAAACAAGTACAGAACAATGAAATATGACAAAGAAACCAGTGCAGAACAATGAAATATGACAGAGAAACCGTCCAGAACATTGAAATATGACAGTGAAACCCGTCTAGAACAACGAAATACGAGAAGGAAATCCGTCCAGAACAATGAAATATGACAGGGAAACCCGTCCAGAACAATTAAATATGACAAGGAAACCAGTCCAGAACTTTGAAATATGACAGGGAAATCCGTCCAGAACAACGAAATATGACAGGGAAACCCGTCCATAACAATGAAATATGAGAAGGAAACCCGTCTAGGACAATGAAATATGAGATGGAAACCCGTCCAGAACAATGAAATATGACAGAGAAACCCGTCCAGAACAACGAAAAATGAGAGGGAAACCCGTCCAGAACAATGAAATATGAGAAGAAAGCCCGTCCAGAACAATGAAATATGACAGGCAAACCCGTCCAGAACAATGAAATATGACAGGCAAACCCGTCCAGAACAATGAAATATGAGACGGAAACCCGCCCAGAACAACGAAATACGACAGGGAATCCCGTCCAGAACAAGGAATCCCGTCCAGAACAAGGAAATATGACAGGGAAACCAGTCCTGAACAAGGAAATATGACAGAAACCCGTCCAGAACAATGAAATATGAGAAAGAAACCCGTCGAGAGTAATGAAATATGACAGGGAACCCAATAAGAACAATTAAATATGCTATGGAAACCCGTCCAGAACAATAAAACATGACAGGCAAACCCGTCCAGAACAATGAAATATGAGACGGAAACCCGTCCAGAACAATGAAATATGACAGGGAATCCCGTCAAGAACAAGGAAATATGACAGGGAAACCAGTCCAGAACAAGGAAATATGACAGAGAAACCCGTCCAGAACAATGAAATATGACAGAGAAACCCGTCCAGAACAACGAACTATGAGAAGGAAATCTGTCCAGAAAAATAAAATATGACAGGGAAACAAAATAAGAACAAGGAAATATGACAGAGAAACCCGTCCATAACAATGAAATATGACAGGGAAACCAGATCAGAACAATGAAATATGACAGGAAGTCCGTCAAGTACAATGAAATATGACAGGAAAGCCCGTAAAGAACAATGAAATATGACAGGGAAACCCGTCCAGAACAAAATATAAGAGGGAAACCGGGCCATAACAATGAGATATTACAGAGAAACCGTGCAGAACAATGAAATCTGACAGGGAAACCCGTCCAGAACAATGAAATATGACAGGAAAACCCGTCCAGAACAATGAAATATGAGAGGGAAACTGTCCAGAAAAATGAAATATGACAGGGAAACCCGTCCAGAGTAATGAAATATGACATGGAAACCCGTCCAGAACAAAGAAAAATGACAGGGAAACCCGTCCAGAACAATGAAATATGACAGGGAAACCCGTCCAGAACCCCGAAATACGAGAGGGAAACTACTCCAGAACAATGAAATATCAAAAGGAAACCGTGTACAAAAATGAAATATGACAGGGAAACCCGTCCAGAACAAAGAAATATGACTGAAATCAGTCCAGAAGAAGGAAATATGAGACGGAAACCCGTCCAGAACAATGAAATATGAGAGGGAATCAGGTCAAGAACAAGGAAATATGACAGGTAAACCAGTCCAGAACAAGGAAATGTGACAGGGAAACCCGTCCAGAACAATGAAATATGACAGAGAAACCCGTCAAGAACAATGAAATATGAGAGGTTAACCCGTCCAGAACAAAGAAATATGAGAAGGAAACCCGTCGAGAGTAATGAAATATGACAGGGAAACCCGTCCAGAACAATGAAATATGATAAGGAAACAAGTACAGAACATTGAAATATGAAAGTGAAACCCGTCTAGAACAATGAAATATGAAAGGAAAACCCGTCCAGAACAATGAAAAATGAGAGGGAAACCCCTCCAGAACAACGAAATACGAGAAGGAAATCCGTCCAGAACAATGAAATATGACAGGGAAACCCGTCCAGAACAATTAAATATGACAAGGAAACCCGTCCAGAACAAAGAAATATGACAAGGAAACCCGTCCAGAACAATGAAATATGACATAGAAACAGTACAGAACAATGAAATATGAGAAGGAAACCCGTCCAGAACAATGAAATATGACAGAGAAACCCGTCCAGAACAATGAAATATGACAGGGAAGCCCGTCCAGAACAATGAAATATGAGAAGAAAACCCGTCCAGAATAATGAAATATGACAGGGAAACCGTACAGAATAATGAAATATGACAGGAAATCCGTCCAGAACAATGAAATATGACAGGGAAACCCGTCCAGAACAATGAAATATGACAGGGAAACCCGTCCAGAACAATGAAATATGACAGGGAAACCCGTCCAGAACAAGGAAATATGAGAGGAAAACCCGTCCAGAACAATGAAATATGACAGAGAAACCCGTCCAGAACAATGAAATATGAGAAGGAAACCCGTCCAGAACAATGAAATATGACAAGGAAACCCGTCCAGAACAATGAAATATGACAGGGAAACCCGTCCAGAACAATGAAATATGACAGAGAAACCCGTCCAGAACAATGAAATATGACAGGGAAACCCGTCCAGAACAATGAAATATGACAGGGAACCCGTCCAGAATTATGAAATATGACAGGGAAACCCGTCCAGAACAATGAAATATGAGAGGTAAACCCGTCCAGAACAATGAAATATGAGAGGTAAACCCGTCCAGAACAACGAAATATGAGAAGGGAGCCCGAACAGAACAAAGAAATATGACAGGTGAACCTGTCCAGAAAAATGAAATATAACAGGGAAACCCGTCCAGAAAAAGGAAATATGAGAAGAAAACCCGTTAAGAACAATGAAATATGATAGGGAAACCAGTTAAATCAATGAAATATGACAGGGAAACCCGTCCATAACAATGAAATATGACAGAGAAAAGATTTCGTTCGGATTTTTAACCCCGGAGAACAGGATAACCCAAGAAAGTCAGTGCGTATCGAGGACTGTCTAAAACATCTTGTCCCCCAGAACAAGTGACTAACACCCAACCTATTTGCTGCTAGGTGAACAGGACAACAGGTGTAAGGAAACTTGTCGAAATGTTTCCAAATCGAACCCGGGCCCTCCGTGTGTGAAAGGGAAACCGTCCAGAACAATGAAATATGAAAGGGAAACCGGTCCAGAACATTGAAATAAGAGAGGGAAACCCATCCACAAGAATGAAATATGACAGGGAAACCCGTCCAGAAGAATGAAATATGAGAAGGAAACCCGTCCAGAACAACGAAATATGGCAAAAAACCTGTACAAAACAATGAAATATTACAGGGAAACCCGTCCATAACAATGAAATATGACAGGGAAACTCGCCCAGAAGAATGGAATATTAGAAGGAAACCCGACCAGAACAATGAAATATGACAGGGAAGCCCGTCGAGAAGAATAAAATATGACAATGAAACCCGTCAAGAACAATGAAATTTGACATGGAAACCCGTCCAGAACAAGGAAACATGAGAAGGAAACCCGTCAGGAACAATGAAATATGACAGGGAAACCCGTCCAGAACAGTGAAATATGAGAAGGAAACCCGTCCAGGACAATGAAATATGACAGATAAACCCGTCCAGAACAATGAAATATAACAAGGAAACCCGTCCAGAACAAAGAAATATGAGAATGAAACCCGTTAAAAACAATGAAATATGACACTTAAACCCGTCCATAACAATGAAATATGAGATGGAAACCCGTCCAGAACAAAGAAATATTAGAGGGAAACCCGTCCAGAACAATGAAATATGACAGGGAAACCCGTTGAGAACAATGAAATATGACAGGGAAGCCGGTGCAAAACAATGAAATATGACAGGGAAACCCGTCCAGAACAATGAAATATGAGAAGGAAACCCGTCCAATACAATGAAATATGAGAAGGAAACCCGTCTAGAACAATGAAATATGACAGGGAAACCCGTACGGAACCATGAAATATGAGAAGGAATAACGGCCTGGACAATGAAATATGAGAAGGAAACACGTCCAGAACAATGAAATATGACAGGGAAACCCGTCCAGAACAATGAAATATGAGAAGGAAACCCGTCCAGAACAATGAAATATGACAGGGAAACCCGTCAAGAACAATGAAATATGAGAAGGAAACCCGTCCAGAACAACGAAATATGACAGGGAAACCCGTCCAGAAAAATGAAATATGACAGGGAAACCCGTCCAGAACAATGAAATATGAGAAGGAAACCCGTCCAGAACAATGAAATATGACAGGGAAACCCGTCCAGAACAATGAAATATGGAAACCCGTACAGAACAATGAAATATGACAGGGAAACCCGTCCAGAACAATGAAATATGAGAGGGAAACCCGTCCAGAACAATGAAATATGACAGGGAAACCCGTCCAGAACAATGAAATATGACAGGGAAACCCGTCCAGAACAATGAAATATGACAGGGAAACCCGTCTTGAACAATGAAATATGAGAAGGAAACCCGTCCAGAACAATGAAATATGACAGGGAAACCCGTCCAGAACAATGAAATATGAGAAGAAAACCCCTCCAGAACAACGAAATATGACAGTGAAACCCGTACAGAACAATAAAATATGACAGGGAAACCCGTCAAGGACAATGAAATATGACAGGGAAACCCGATCAGAACAATGAAATATGACACGGAAACCAGACCAGAACAATGAAATATGACAAGGAAATCGATCCAGAAAAATGAAATATGAAAGGGAAATCTGTCCAGAACAATGAAATATGACAGGGAAACCCGTCCAGAACAATGAAATATGAGAAGGAAACCCGTACAGAACAATGAAATATGACAGGGAAACCCGGTCAGAAACATGAAATATGACAGGGAAACCCGTCTAGAAGAATGAAATATGACAGGAAAACCGTCCAGAACAATGAAATATGACAGGGAAACCCGTCCAGAACAATGAAATATGACAGGGAAACCCGTCCAGAACAATGAAATATGACAAGGAAACCCGTCCAGAAGAATGAAATATGACAGGGAAACCCGTCCAGAACAATGAAATATGACAGGGAAACCCGTCCAGAACAATGAAATATGACAGGAATACCCATCCAGAACAATGAAATATGACATGGAAACCCATCCAGAACAATGAAATATGACAAAGAAATCCGTTCAGAACAATGAAAAATGTGAGAGAAACCCGTCCAGAACAATGAAATATGAGATGGAAACCCGCCATGAACAATGAAATATTATAGGGAAACCCGTCCAGAACAATGAAATATGATAGGAAAACCCGTCCAGAACAATGAAATATGAGAAGGAAACACGTCCAGAACAATGAAATATGACAGGGAAACCCGTCCAGAACAAGGAAACCCGTCCAGAACAATGAAATATGACAAGGAAACCCGTCCAGAACAATGAAATATGAGAAGGAAACCTGTCCAGAACTATGAAATATGACTGGAAAACCCGTCCAGAACAATGAAATATGACAGAGTATCCAGAACACAACAATGAAATTTGAGAAGGAAATCCGTCCAGAACAATGAAATATGACAGTATAACCAGTCTAGAACAATGAAATATGAGACGGAAACCCTTACAGAACAATGAAATATGAGAGGGAAACGCGTCCAGAACGATCAAATATGATAGGGAAACCCGTCCAGAACAATGAAATATGACAGAGAAACCCGTCCAGAACAATGAAATATGACAGGGAAACCCGTCCAGAACAATGAAATATGAGAAGGAAACCCGTCCAGAACAATAAAATATGACAGGGAAACCCGTCCAGAACAATGAAATATGAGAAGGAAACCCGTCCAGAACAATGAAATATGACAGGGAAACCAGTCCAGAACAATGAAATATGAGTAGGAAACCTCGTCCAGAATAATGAAATACGACAGGGAAACCCATCATGAACAATGAAATATGAGAAGGAAACCTGTCCAGAACAATGAAATATGACAGGGAAACCCGTCCAGAACAATGAAATATGACAGGGAAGCCCGTCCAAAACAATGAAATATGAGAAGGAAACCCGTCCAGAACAATGAAATATGACAGGGAAACCCGTCCAGAACAATGAAATATGAGAGGGAAACCCGTCCAGAAAAATGAAATATGACAGGGAAACCCGTCCAGAACAATGAAATATGAGAAGGAAACCCGTCCAGAAAAATGAAATATGACAGGGAAACCCGTCCAGAAAAATGAAATATGACATGGAAACCCGTCCAGAACAATGAAATATGAAAAGGAAACCCGTCCAGAACAATGAAATATGAGAGGGAAACCCGTCAAGAACAAACAAATATGACAGGGAAACCCGTCCAGAACAAAGAAATATTAAAAGGAAAGCCGTCCAGAACAATGAAATATGTAAAGGAAACCCGTCCAGAACAATGAAATATGAGAGGGAAACCCGTCTAGAACTATGAAATATGACAGGGAAACCCGTCCAGAACAATGAAATATTAGAAGGAAACCCGTCCAGAACAATGAAATTTGAGGAGGAAACCCGTCCAAAGGAATGAAATATGACAGGGAAACCCGTCCAGAACAGTGAAATATGACAAGGAAACCCGTCCATAACAATGAAATATGACACGGAAACCAGTCAAGAACAATGACATATGATAAGGAAACCCGTCCAGACCATTGAAATATGACAGGGAAACCCGTCTAGTACAATGAAATATGACAGGGAAACCCGTCCAGAACAATGAAATATATGAAGGAAACCAGTCCAGAACAATGAAATATGAGAAGGAAACCCGTCAAGAACAATGAAATATGACAGGGAAACCCGTCCAGAACAATGAAATATGGCAGGGAAACCCGTCCAGAACAATGAAATATGACAGGGAAACCCGTCCAGAACAATGAAATATGACAGGGAAACACGTCCAGAACAATGAAATATGAGAGGGAAACCCGTCAAGAACAATGAAATATGACAGGGAAACCCGTCCAGAACAATGAAATATGACAGGGAAACCCGTAAAGAACAATGAAATATGAGAACGAAACCCATCAAGAACAATGAAATATGGGAAGGAAACCCGTCAAGAACAATGAAATATGGCCGCAAAACCCGTCCAGAACAATGAAATATGAGAAGGAAACCCGTCCAGAACAATGAAACATGAGAGGAAATCCCGTCCAGAACAATGAAATATGACAGGGAAACCAGTCCAGAACCATGCGATATGACAGGGAAAACCGTCCAGAACAATGAAATATGACAGGGAAACCCGTCCAGACAATGAAATATGACAGGGAAACCGTCCAGAACAATGAAATATGACAGGGAAACCCGTCCAGAACAATGAAATATAAGAGGGAAACCCGTCCAGAACAATGAAATATGAGAAGGAAACCCGTGTGTAACAATGAAATATAAGATGGAAACCCGTCAAGAACAATGAAATTTGAGAAGGAAACGCGTTCAGAACAATGAAATATGACAGGGAAACCCGTCCAGAACAATGAAATATGAGAAGGAAACCCCGTCCAGGACAATGAAATACGACAGGGAAACCCGTCCAGAACAATGAAATATGAGAAGGAAACCCGTCCAGAACAATGAAATATGACAGGGAAACCAGTCCAGAACAATGAAATATGAGAAGGAAACCCGTCCAGAACAATGAAATATGACAGGGAAACCCGTCCAGAACAATGAAATATGAGAAGGAAACCCGTCCAGAACAATGAAATATGACAGGGAAACCCGTCCAGAACAATGAAATATGAGAAGGAAACCCGTCCAGAACAATGAAATATGACTGGGAAACCCCTCCACAACAATGAAATATGAGAAAGAAACCCGTCCAGAACAATGAAAGATGAGAAGGAAACCCGTCCAGAACAATGAAATATGACAGTGAAACCCATCCATAAGAATGAAATATGACAGGGAAACCGTCCAGAACAATGAAATATGACAAGGAAACTCGTCCAGAACAATGAAATATGACAGGAAAACCCGTCCAGAACAATGAAATATGACAGGGAAACCCGTCCAGAACAATGAAATATGACAGGGAAACCCGTCAAGAACAATGAAATATGATAAGGAAACCCGTCCAGAACAATGAAATATGAGAAGGAAACCCGTCCAGAACAATGAAATATGACAGGGAAACCCGTCCAGAACAATGAAATATGACAGGGAAACCCGTCCAGAACAATGAAATATGACAGGGAAACCCGTCCAGAACAATGAAATATGAGAAGGAAACCCGTCCAGAACAATGAAATATGAAAAGGAAACCCGTCCAGAACAATGAAATATGAGAAGGAAACCCGTCCATAACAATGAAATATGACAGGGAAATCCGTCGAAAACAATGAAATATGAGAGGGAAACCCGTCCAGAACAATGAAATATGACAGAGAAAACCGTCCAGAACAATGAAATATGACAAGGAAATCCGTCCAGAGCAATGAAATATGACAGGGAGACCCGTTTAGAACTGTTAAATATGAGAGGGAAACCAGTCCAGAACAATGGAATATGAGACGGACACCAGTCCAGAACAATGAAAAATGAGAGGAAACCAGTCCAGCACAATGAAATATGACAGGGAAACCCGTCCAGAACAATGAAATATGACAGGGAAACCCGTCAAGAACAATGAAATATGACAGGAAAATCCGTCGAAAACAATGAAATATGAGAAGGAAACTCGTCCAGAACAATGAAATATGACAGGGAAACCCGTCCAGAACAATGAAATATGAGAGGGAAACCCGTCCAGAACAATGAAATATGACAGGGAAACCCGTCCAGAACAATGAAATATGACAGGGAAAACCGTCCAGAACAATGAAATATGAGAAGGAAACCCGTCCAGAACAATGAAATATGATACGGAACCCGTCCAGAATAATGAAATATGACAGGGAAACCCGTCCAGAACAATGAAATATGAGAAGGAAACCCGTCCAGAACAATGAAATATGACAGGGAAACCCGTCAAGAACAATGAAATATGTCCATGAAATATGACAGGGAAACAAGTCCAGAACAATGAAATATGAGAGTGAAACCCGTCCACAACAATGAAATATGAGAAGGAAACCCGTCCAGAACAATGAAATATGAGAAGGAAACCCTTCCAGAACAATGAAATATCAGAGGGAAACGCATCGAGAACAATGAAATATGACAGGGAAACCCATCCAGAAGAATGAAATATGAAAAGTAAACGAGTCTAGAACAATGAAATTTGAGAAGGAAACCCGTCCAGAACAATGAAATATGACAGGGAAACCCGTCCAGAACAATGAAATATGACAAGGAAACCCGTCCAGAACAATGAAATATGAGAAGGAAACCCGTCCAGAACAATGAAATATGATAAGGAAACACTTCCAGAACAATGAAATAAGAGAGGGAAACCCGTCTAGAACTATGAAATATGACAGGGAAACCCTTCCAGAACAATGAAATATTAGAAGGAAACCAGTCCAGAACAATGAAATTTGAGAAGGAAACCCGTCAAGAACAAAGAAATATGACAGGGAAACCCGTCCAGAACAATGAAATATGACAGGGAAACCCGTCCAGAACAATGAAATATGAGAAGGAAACCCGTCCAGAACAATGAAATATGATAAGGAAACCCGTCCAGAACAATGAAATATGACAGGGAAACCCGTCAAGAACAATGAAATATGACAGGGAAACCCGTCCAGAACAATGAAATATGACAGGGAAACCCGTCCAGAACAATGAAATATGACAGGGAAACCCGTCCAGAACAATGAAATATGACAGGAAACCTGTCCAGAACAATGAAATATGAGAGGGAAACCCGTCCAGAACAATGAAATATGACAGGGAAACCCGTCCAGAACAAAGAAATATGACAGGGAAACCAGTCCCGAACAATGAAATATGAGAGTGAAACCCATCCAGAACAATGAAATACGACAGGAAACCCGTCCAGAACAATGAAATATAAGAGGGAAACCCGTCCAGAACAATGAAATATGAGAGGGAAACCCGTCCAGAACAATGAAATATGAGAAGGAAACCCGTCCAGAACAATGAAATATGAGAAGGAAACCCGTCCAGAACAATGAAATATGACAGGGAAACCCGTCCAGAACAATGAAATATGAGAAGGAAACCCCGTCCAGAACAATGAAATATGAGAGGTAATCCCGTCCAGAACAATAAAATATGAGAAGGAAACCCGCCCAGAACAATGAAATATGAGAAGGAAACCAGTCCAGAACAATGAAACATGACAGAGAAACCCGTCAAGAACAATGAAATATGAAGGGGAAACCCGTCCAGAACATCGAAATATGAGAAGGAAACTCGTCCAGAACAATGAAATATGACAGGGGAACCAGTCCAGAACAATGAAATATGAGAAGGAAACCCGTCCAGAACAATGAAATATGACTTGGAATCCTGTCCAGAACAATGAAATATGACAGAGAAACCCGTCCAGAACAAAGAAATATGAGAAGGAAACCCGTGCAGAAAAATAAAATATGACAGCGAAACCCATCCAGAACAATGAAATATGACAGGGAAACCCGTCCAAAACAATGAAATATGAGAAGGAAACAGTCCACAACAATGAAATATGATAGGAAAACCCGTCCAGAACAAATAAATATGACAGGGAAACCCGTCCAGAACAATGAAATATGACAGGGAAACCCGACCAGAACAATGAAATATGACAGGGAAACCCGTCCAGAACAATGAAATATGAGAAGGAAACCCGTCCAGAACAATGAAATATGAAAGGGAAACCCGTCCAGAACAATGAAATATGACAGGGAAACCCGTCCAGAACAATGAAATATGACAAGGAAACCCGTCCAGAACAATGAAATATGAGAGGGAAACCCGTCCAGAACAATGAAATATGAAAAGGAAACCCGTCCAGAACAATGAAATATGACAGGGAAACCCGTCCAGAACAATGAAATATGACAGGGAAACCGTCCAGAACAATGAAATATGAGAGGGAAATCCGTCCAGAACAATGAAATATGACAACTAAACCCGTCCAGAACAATGAAATATGAGAGGGAAACCCGTCCGGAACAATGAAATATGACAGGGAAACCCGTCCAGAACAATGAAATATGAGAGGGAAACCCGTCCAGAACAATGAAATGTGACAGGGAAACCGTCCAGAACAATGAAATATGACAGGGAAACCGTCCAGAACAATGAAATATGACAGGGAAACCCGTCCAGAACAATGAAATATCGCAGGGAAACGCGTCAAGAACAATGAAATATGACAGCGAAACCCGCCCAGAACAACGATATGTGAGAAGGAAACTCATCCAGAACAATGAAATATGACAGGGAAACCCGCCCAGAACAATGAAAGATGAGATTGAAACCCGTCCAGAACAACGAAATATTACAGTGAAACCTATCCAGAAGAATGACATATGGCAGGGAAACCCGTCCAGAACAATGAAATATGACAGGGAAACCCGTTCAGAACAATGAAATATGACAGGAAAACCGTCCAGAACAAGGAAATATGACAGGGAAACCGTCCAGAACAATGAAATATGACAGGGAAACCCGTCCAGAACAATGAAATATGACAGGGAAACCCGTCAACAACAATGAAATAGATGAAATAGACAGGAAAACCAGTCCAGAACAATGAAATATGAGAGGGAAACCCGTCCAGAACAATGAAATATGACATGAAAACCCGTCCAGAACAATGAAATATGAGAAGGAAACCCGTCCAGAACAATGAAATATGACAAGGAAACCCGTACAGAACAATGAAATATGAACAGGAAACCCGTCCAGAACAATGAAATATGACAGGGAAACCCGTCCAGAACAATGAAATATGAGAAGGAAACCCGTCCAGAACAATGAAATATGAGAGGGAAACCCGTCCAGAACAATGAAATATGAGAAGGAAACCCGTCCAGAACAATGAAATATGACAGAGAAACCCGTCCAGAACAATGAAATATGAGAAGGAAACCCGTCCAGAACAATGAAATATGACAGGGAAACCCGTCCAAAACAATGAAATATGAGAGGGAAACCCGTCCATAACAATGAAATATGAAAAGGAAACCAGTCCAGAACAATGAAGTATGAGAGAGAAACCCGTCCAGAAGAATGAAATATTGCAGGGAAACCCGGCCAGAACAATGAAATATGACATGGAAACCCGTCCAGAACAATGAAAAATGACAAGGAAACCCGTCAAGAACAATGAAATATGAAAAGGGAACTCGTAAAGAACAATGAAATATGACAGGGAAACCCGTCCTGAACAATGAAATATGACAGGGAAACCCGTCCAGAACAATGAAATATGAGAAGGAAACTCGTCAAGAACAATGAAATATGAGAAGGAAACCCGTCTATAACAATGAAATATGAGAATTAAATTCGTCGAGAACAATATAATATGAGAAGGAAACCCGGCCAGAGCAATGAAATATGACAGAGAAACCCATCCAGAACAATGAAATATGACAGAGAAACCCATCCAGAACAATGAAATATGACAAGGAAACCTGTTAAGAACAAGGAAATATGAGAAGGAAACCCGTCCAGAACAATGAAATATAACCGGGAAACCCGTCCATAACAATGAAATATGAGAAGGAAACCAGTCAAGAACAATGAAATTTAAGAAGGAAACCCATCAGGATCAACGAAATATGACAAGGAAACCCGTTGAGAACAATGAAACATGAGAAGGAAACCAGTCAGGAACAATGAAATATGACAGGGAAACCCATCCAGAACAATTAAATAAGGCAGGGAAGCCCGTCAAGAACAATGCAATATGACAGGAAACCCGTCTAAAACAAAATATGACAGGGAAACCCGTCCAGAACAATGAAATATGACAGGGAAACCCGTCCAGAACAATGAAATATGAGAAGGAAACCCGTCCAGAACAATGAAATATGAGAGGGAAACCCGTCCAGAACAATGAAATATGAGGGAAACCCGTCCAGAACAATGAAATATGACAGGGAAACCCGGCCAGAACAATGAAATTTGATTAGGAAACCCGTCCAGAACAATGAAATATGACAGGGAAACCCGTCCAGAACAATGAAATATGACAGGGAAACCCGTCCAGAACAATGAAATATGAGAGGGAAACCCGTCCAGAACAATGAAATATGAGAAGGAAACCCGTCCAGAACAATGAAATATGAGAAGAAAACCCGTCCAGAACAATGAAATATGAGAAGGAAACCGTCAGGAACAATGAAATATGACAGGGAAACCCGTCCAGAACAATGAAATATGAGAAGGAAACCCGTCCAGAACAATGAAATATGACAGGGAAACCCGTCCAAAACAATGAAATATGAGAAGGAAACCCGTCCAGAACAATGAAATATGAGAAGGAAACCCGTCCAGAACAATGAAATATGAGAAGGAAACCCGTCCAGAACAATGAAATATGACAGTGAAACCCGTTCAGAACAATGAAATATGACAAGGAAACTAGTCCAGAACAATGAAATATCACAGGGAAACTAGTCCTAGAACGATGAAATATGACAGGAAACCCGTCCAGAACAATGAAATAAGACAGGAAAACCCGTCCAGGACAATGAAATATGAAAGAGAAGCCCGTCTAGAACTATGAAATATGACAGGGAAATCCGTCCAGAACAATGAAATATCAGAAGGAAACCCGTCCAGAACAATGAAATATGACAGGGAAACCCGTCCAGAACAATGAAATATGAGAAGGAAACCCGTCCAGAACAATGAAATATGACAGGGAAACCCGTCCAGAACAATGAAATATGACAGGGAAACCCGTCCAAAACAATGAAATATGACATTGAAACCCTTCCAGAACAATGAAATATGACAGGGATACCCATTGAGAACAATGAAATATGAGAAGGAAACCCGTCCAGAACAATGAAATATGAGAAAGAAACCCGTCCAGAACAATGAAATATGACAAGGAAACCCGTCCAAACAATGAAATATGAGAAGAAAACCCGTCCAGAACAATGAAATATGACAGAGAAACCCTTCATGAGCAATGAAATATGAATAGGGAAGCAGTCCAGAACAATGAAAAATGACAGGAAAACCCTTCAAAAACAATGAAATATGAAAAGGAAACCCGTCCAGAACAATGAAATATGAGAAAGAAACCCGTCCAGAACAATGAAATATGAGAGGGAAACACGTCAATAACAAAGAAATATGAGAACGAAACCCGTCCGGAACAATGAAATATGAGAACGAAACCCTTGAAGAACAAAGAAATATGAGTAGGAAACCCGTCCAGAACAATGAAATATGACAGGGAAACTAGTCCAGAACAATGAAATATGAGAGTGAAACCAGTCCAGAACAAAGAAATATGACAGAGAAACCCGTCCAAAACAACGAAATATAACAGCGAACCCGTCCAGAACAATGAAATATGAGAAGGAAACCCGTCCCTAACAATGAAATATGAGAAGGAAACCAGTCCAGAACAATGAAATATAACACGGAAACCCGTCCAGAACAATGAAATATGACAGGGAAACCCGTCCAGAACAATGAAATATGACAGGGAAACCCGTCCAGAACAATGAAATATGAGAAGGAAACCCGTCCAGAACAATGAAATATGACAGGGAAACCCGTCCAGAACAATGAAATATGACAGGGAAACCCGTCAGAAACAACGAAATATGAGAAGGAAACCCGTCCAGAACAATGAAATATGACATGGAAACCCGTCCAGAACAATGAAATATGACAGGGAAACCCGTCCAGAACAATGAAATATGAGAAGGAAACCCGTCCAGAACAATGAAATATGACAGAGAAACCCGTCCAGAACAATGAAATATGAGAAGGAAACCCGTCCAGAACAATGAAATATGACAGGGAAACCCGTCCAGAACAATGAAATATGACAGGGAAACCCGTCTAGAACAATGAAATATGACAGGAAACCCGTCCAGAACAATGAAATATGAGAAGGAAACCCGTCTTTAACAAGGAAATATAAGAAGGAAACCCGTCTAGAACAATGAAATATGAAAAGGAAACCCGTCCAGAACAATGAAATATGACAGGGAAACCCGTCCAGAACAATGAAATATGAGAAGGAAACCCGTCCAGAACAATGAAATATGACAGGGAAACCCGTCATGAACAATGAAATATGAGAAGGAAACCTGTCCAGAACAATGAAATATGACAGGGAAACGCGTCCAGAACAATGAAATATGAGAAGGAAACCCGTCCAGAACAATGAAATATGACAGGGAAACCCGTCCAGAACAATGAAATATGACAGGGAAACCCGTCCAGAACAATGAAATATGACATGGAAACCCGTCCAGAACAATGAAATATGAGAAGGAAACCCGTCCAGAACAATGAAATATGACAGGGAAACCCGTCCAGAACAATGAAATATGAGAAGGAAACCCGTCCAGAACAATGAAATATGACAGGGAAACCCGTCCAGAACAATGAAATATGGGAAGGAAACCCGTCCAGAACAATGAAATATGACTTGGAAACCCGTCCAGAACAATGAAATATGACAGAGAAACCCGTCCAGAACAATGAAATATGAGAAGGAAACCCGTCCAGAACAATGAAACATGACAGGGAAACCTTCAAGAACAATGAAATATGACAGGGAAACCCGTCCAGAACAATGAAATATGAGAAGGAAACCCGTCCAGAACAATGAAATATGACAGGGAAACCCGTCCAGAACAATGAAATATGAGAAGGAAACCCGTCAGGAACAATGAAATATGACAGGGAAACCCGTCCAGAACAATGAAATATGAGAAGGAAACCCGTCCAGAACAATGAAATATGACAGGGAAACCCGTCCAGAACAATGAAATATGAGAAGGAAACCCGTCCAGAACAATGAAATATGACAGGGAAACCCGTCCAGAACAATGAAATATGACAGGGAAACCCGTCCAGAACAATGAAATATGACAAGGAAACCCGTCCAGAACAATGAAATATGAGAAAAGGAAACCCGTCCAGAACAATGAAATATGAGAAGGAAACCCGTCCAGAACAATGAAATATGAAAAGGAAACCCGTCCAGAACAATGAAATATGAAAAGAAACCCGACCAGAACAATGAAATATGACAGGGAAACCCGTCCAGAACAATGAAATATGACAGGGAAACCCGTGCAAAACAAGGAAATATGAGAGGGAAATCCGTCCAGAACAATGAAATATGAGAGCTAAACCCGTCCAGAACAATGAAATATGACCTTTAACCCCGTCCAGAACAATGAGATATGACTGGGAAACCCGTCTAGAACTGTTAAATATGACATGGAAACCAGTCCAGAACAATGGAATATGAGACGGACACCAGTCCAGAACAATGAAAAATGAGAGGAAACCAGTCCAGCACAATGAAATATGACAGGGAAACCCGTCAAGAACAATGAAATATGACAGCGAAACCCGCCCAGAACAACGAAATATGAGAAGGAAACTCGTCCAGAACAATGAAATATGAGATGGAAACCCGTCCAGAACAATGAAATATGACAGGGAAACCCGTCCAGAACAATGAAATATGACAGGGAAACCCGTCCAGAACAATGAAATATGAGAAGGAAACCTGTCCAGAGCAATGAAATATGACATTGAAACCCGTCCAGAACAATGAAATATGACAGGGAAACCCGTCCAGAACAATGAAATATGACAGGGAAACCCGTCCACGAACAATGAGATATGAGAAGGAAATCCGTCCAGAACAATGAAATAAAATATGACAGGGAAACATGTCCAGATCAACGAAATATGAGAAAGAAACCAGTCCAGAACATTGAAATATGACAGGGAAACCCGTCCAAAACAGTGAAATATGAGAAAGAAACCCGTCAGCAACAATGAAATATGACACGGAAACCCGTCAAGAACAATGAAATATGACAGAGAAACCAGTCCAGAACAATGAAATTTGAGATGGAAACCCGTCAAGAACAATGAAATATGACAGGAAAACCCTTCACAAACAATGAAATATGAAAAGGAAACCCGTCAAGAACAATGAAATATGAAAGGTAAACCCGTCCAGAACAAAGAAATATGAGAAAGAAATCCGTCCAGAACAATGAAATATGAGAGGGAAACCCGTCAATAACAATGAAATAAGAGAAGGAAACCCGACCAGAACAATGAAATATGACAGGGAAACCCGTCCAGAACAATGAAATATGAGAAGGAAACCCGCCCAGAACAATGAAATATGACAGGGAAACCCGTCCAGAACAATGAAATATGACAAGGAAACCCGTCCAGAACAATGAAATATGACACGGAAACCCGTCCAGAACAATGAAATATGAGGAGGAAACCCGTCCAGAACAATGAAATATGACAGAGAAACCCGTCCAGAACAATGAAATATGACATGGAAACCCGTCCATAACAATGAAATATGAGAAGGAAACCCGTCCAGAACAATGAAATATGAGAAGGAAACCAGTCTTGAACAATGAAATATGACTGTGAAACCCGTCTAGAACAAAGAAATATGACAGGGAAACCTGTCCAGAGCAATGAAAAATGAGATTGAAACCCGTCCAGAACAATGAAATATGAGAAGGAAACCCGTCTAGAACAATGAAATATGAGAATTAAACCCGTCCAAAACAATTAAATATGAGAAGGAAACACGTCAGGAACAATGAAATATGACAGGGAAACCCGTCCAGAACAATGAAATATGAGAAGGAAACCCGTCCAGAACAATGAAATATGACAGTGAAACCCGTCCAGAACAATGAAATATGAGAAGGAAACCCGTCCAGAACAATGAAATATGAGAAGGAAACTCGTCCAGAACAATGAAATATGAGAAGGAAACCAGTCCAGAACAATGAAATATGACAGGAAAACCCGTCCAGAACAATGAAATATGAAAAGGAAACCTGTCCAGAACAACGAAATATGAAACGGAAACCCGTCCAGAACAATGAAATATGAAAAAGAAACCTGTCCAGAACAATGAAATATGGAAAGGAAACCCGTGCAAAACAAGGAAATATGAGAGGGAAATCCGTCCAGAACAATGAAATATGAGAGCTAAACCCGTCCAGAACAATGAAATATGACATGGAAACCCGTCCAGAAGAATGAAATATGACAGGGAAACCCGTCCAGAACAATGAAATATGACAGGGAAACCCGTCCAGAACAATGAAATATGAGAAGGAAACCCGTCCAGAACAATGAAATATGAGAAGGAAACCCGTCCAGAACAATGAAATATGACAGGGAAACCCGTCAAGAACAATGAAATATGACAGGGAAACCCGTCCAGAACAATGAAATATGAGAAGGAAACTCGTCCAGAACAATGGAAGATGAGATGGAAACCCGTCCAGAACAATGAAATATTACAGTGAATCCTGTCCAGAAGAATGACATATGACAGGGAAACCCGTCCAGAACAATGAAATATGAGAAGGAAACCTGTCCAGAGCAATGAAATATGACATTGAAACCCGTCCAGAATAATGAAATATGACAGGGAAACACGTCCAAAACAATGAAATATGACATTGAAACCCTTCCACGACAATAAAATATGACAGGGAAACAAGTCAAGAACAATGAAATATGAGTGAAATATGACAGGGAAACAAGTCCAGAACAATGAAATATGAGAAAGAAACCAGTCCAGAACAATGAAATATGACAAGGAAACCCGTCCAAAACAATGAAATATGAGAAGAAATCCCGTCCAGAACAATGAAATATGACAGAGGAACCCGTCCAGAACAATGAAATATGACAGAGAAACCCTTCCTGAGCAATGAAATATGACAAGGAAACCGTTCAGAACAACGAAATATGACAGGAAAACCCGTCCAAAACAATGAAATATGAGAAGGAAACCCGTCCAGAACAATGAAATATGAGAAGGAAACCCGTCCAGAACAATGAAATATGAGAAGGAAACCCGTCCAGAACAATGAAATATGAGAGGGAAACACGTCAATAACAGTGAAATATGAGAAGGAAACCCGTCCAGAACAATGAAATATGACAGGGAAACCCGTCCAGAACAAAGAAATATGAGAAGCAAACCCGTCCAGAACAATGAAATATGTCAGGAAAACCCGTCCAAAACAATTAAATATGATTAGGAAACCCGTCCAAAAGGATGAAATATGACAGAGAAACCCGTCCAGAACAAGGAAATATGAGGAGGAGACCAGTCAAGAGCAATGAAATATGACAGAGAAACCCGTGCAGATTAATGAAATATGAAAGAGAAACCCGTCCAGAACAATGAAATATGAGAAGGAAACCCGTCCAGAACAATGAAATATGAGAAGGAAACCCCGTCCAGAACAATGAAATACGACAGGGAAAACCATCACGAACAATGAAATATGACAGGGAAACCCGTCCAGGGCAATGAAATATGAGATTGAAACCCGTCCAGAACAATGAAATATGAGAAGGAAACCCGTCTTCAAGAATGAAATATGAGAATAAAACCCGTCCAAAACAATGAAATATGAGAAGGAATCACGTCAGGAACAATGAAATATGACAGGGAAACCCGTCCAGAACAATGAAATATGAGAAGGAAACACGTCAGGAACAATGAAATATGACAGTGAAACCCGTCCAGAACAATGAAATATGAGAAGGAAACCCGTCCAGTGCAATGAAATATGAGAAGGAAATCCGTCTAGAACAATGAAATATGAGAAGGAAACCCGTCAGGAACAATGAAATTTAAGAAGGAAACCCATCAGGATCAATGAAATATGACAGGAAACCCGTACAGAACAATGAAATATGAGAAGGAAACCCATCAGGAACAATGAAATATCACAGGGAAACTAGTCCTAGAACGATGAAATATGACAGGAAACCCGTCCAGAACACTGAAATAAGACAGGAAATCCCGTCCAGAACAATGAAATATGACAGAGAAGGCCGTGTAGAACTATGAAATATGACAGGGAAATCCGTCCAGAACAATGAAATATCAGAAGGAAACCCGTCAAGAACAATGAAATATAAGAGGGAAACTCGTCCAGAACAATGAAATATGACAGGGAAACCCGTCCAGAACAATGAAATATGAGAGTGAAACCCGTCCAGAACAATGAAATATGAGAAGGAAACCCGTCCAGAACAATGAAATACGACAGGGAAACCCGTCAAGAACAAAGAAATATGAGAGGGAAACCCGTCTAGAAGAATGAAATATGAGAGGGAAACACGTCCAAAACAATGAAATATGAGAAGGAAACCCGTCGAGAACAATGAAATATGACAGGGAAACCCGTCCAAAACAATGAAATATGAGAAGGAAACCCGTCAGCAACAATGAAATATGACAGGGAAACCCGTCCAGAACAATGAAATATGAGAAGGAAACACATCAGGAACAATGAAATATCACAGGGAAACTAGTCCTAGAACGATGAAATATGACAGGAAACCCGTCCAGAAACAACGAAATATGAGAAGGAAACTCGTCCAGAACAAAGAAATATGATAAGGGAAACCCGTGCTAGAAACAATGAAATATGACAAGGAAACCAGTCCAGAACAATGAAATATGAGAAGGAAACCCGTCCAGAACAATGAAATATGACAGGTAAATCCGTCCAGAACAATGAAATATGAGACGGAAACCCGTTCAGAACAATGAAATATGACAGGGAAACCCGTCCAGAACAATGAAATATGAGAAGGAAATCTCGACCAAAACAATGAAATATTACAAGAAAACCCGTCCAGAACAATGAAATATGACAGGAAAACCCGTCCAAAACAATGAAATATGGAAGGAACCCGTCCAGAACAATGAAATATGACAGGAAAACCCGTCCAGGACAACGACATATGGCAGGGAAACCCCTCCAGAACAATGAAATATGACAGGGATACCCGTCCAGGACAACGAAATATGACAGGGAAACCCGTCCAGAACAATGAAATATGACAGGAAAACCCGTCCAGAACAATGAAATATGACAAGGAGGACTGTCCAGAACAATGAAATATGAGAAGGAAACCCGTCTAGAACAATGAAATATGATAGGGAAACCCGTCAAGAACAACGAAATATGACAGGTAAACCCGTTCAGAACAAAGAAATATGACAGGGAAACCCGTCCAGAACAATGAAATATGACAGCGAAACCCGTCCTGAACAATGAAATATGACACTGAAACCCGTAAAGAACAATGATATATGAAAAGGACACCCGTCCAGAACAATGAAATATGACAGAGAAACCCGTAAAAAAAATGAAATATGAAAGGGAAACCACTGCAAAACAATTAAATATGAGAAAGAAACTCGTCCAGAACAATGAAATATGAGAAAGAAACATGTCTAGAACTATTAAATATGACAGGGAAACCCGTACAGAACAATGAAATGTGACAGGGAAAACAGTCTAGAACAAAGAAATATGAGAAGGAAACCCGTCTAGAACAATGAAATATGACGGGGAAACCTGTCCAGAACAATGAAATATGAGAAGGAAAACCTTCACGAACAATGAAATATGACAGGGAAAACCTTCCAGAACAATGAAATATGACAGGGAAACCCGTCCAGAACAATGAAATATGAGAAGGAAACCTGTCCAGAGCAATGAAATATGACATTGAAACTCGTCCAGGACAATGAAATATGACAGGGAAACCCGTCCAAAACAACGAAATATGACATTGAAACCCTTCCAGAAGAATGAAATATGACAGGGAAACAAGTCAAGAACAATGAAATATGAGTGAAATATGACAGGCAAACAAGTCCAGAACAATGAAATATGAGAAATGACAGTCAGAACAATGAAATATGACAAAACCCGTCAGAACAATGAAATATGAGAAAGAAACCCGTCCAGAACAATGAAATATGACAAGGAAACCCGTCAGAACAATGAAGTATGAGAAACCCGTCCAGAACAATGAAATATGAGAGGAAACATCAATAACAAAGAAATATGAGAAGGAAACCCGTCCACAACAATGAAATATGACAGACAAACCCGTCCAGAACAAAGAAATATGAGAAGCAAACCCGTCCAGAACGATGAAATATGACAGGAAAACCCGTCCAAAACAATGAAATATGATTAGGAAACCCGTCCAAAAGAATGAAATATGACAGAGAAAACCGTCCAGAACAATGAAATATGAGGAGGAGACCAGTCAAGAACAATAAAATATGACAGAGAAACCCGTCCAAATTAATGAAATATGTCATGGAAACCCGTCTTGAACAATGAAATATGAGAAGGAAACCCGTCCAGGGCAATGAAATATGAGAAGCAAACCCGACCAGAACAATGAAATATGAAAAGGAAACCCGTCAAGAACAAAGAAATATGACAGGGAAACCCGTCCAGAACAATGAAATATGACAGGGAAACCCGTCCAGAACAATGAAATATGAGAAGGAAACCCGTCCAGAACAATGAAATATGACAGGGAAACCCGTCCAGAAGAATGAAATATGACAGGGGAACCCGTTCAGAACAATGAAGTATGAGCAGGGAACCCGTTAAGAACAATAAAATATGACATGAAATCCTGTCAAGAACAATGAAATATGAGACGGAAACCCGTCCAGAACAATGAAATATGACAGGGAAACCCGTCCAGAGCAATGAAATATGACAGAGAAGCCCGTCTAGAATTATGAAATGTGACAGGAAAATCCGTCCAGAACAATGAAATATCAGAAGGAAACCCGTCATGAACAATGAAATATAAGAGGGAAACCCGTCCAGAACAATGAAATATGAGAAGGAAACCCGTCATGAACAATGAAATATAAGATGGAAACCCGTCCAGAACAATGAAATATGAGAAGGAAACCCGTTCAGAACAATGAAATATGACAGGGAAACCCGTCCAGAACAATGAAATTTGAGAAGGACAATGAAATACGACAGGGAAACCCGTCATGAACAATGAAATATGAGAAGGAAGCCTGTCCAGAACAATGAAATATGACAGGGAAACGCGTCCAGGACATTGAAATTTGATAAGGAAACCCGTCCAGAACAATGAAACATGGCAGGGAAACCCGTCCAGACCAATGAAACATGACAGGGAAACCCGTCCAGAACAATGAAATATTACATGGAAACAGTCCAGAACAATGAAATATGAGAAGGAAAAACGTCAGAAACAATGAAATGTGACAGGGAAACCCGTCCAGAACAATGAAATATGAGAAGGAAAGCCGTCAGGAACAATGAAATATGACAGGGAAACCCGTCCAGAAAAATGAAATATGAGAAGGAAACCCGTCCAGGACAATGAAATATGACTGGGAAACCCCTCCACAACAATGAAATATGACAGGGAAACCCGTCCAGAACATCGAAATATGAGAAGGAAACCCGTCCAGAACAATGAAATATGACATTGAATCCTCTCCATAACAATGAAATATGACAGGGAAACCTGTCCAGAACAAAGAAATATGAGAAGGAAACCCGTCCAGAACAATGAAATATGACATTGAATCCTCTCCATAACAATGAAATATGACAGGGAAACCTGTCCAGAACAAATAAATATGAGAAGGAAACCCGTCCAGAACAATGAAATATGACAGGGAAACCCGTCCAGAACAATGAAATATGAGAAGGAAACCCGTCAGGAACAATGAAATATGACAGGGAAACCCGTCCAGAACAATGAAATATGACAAGGAAACCCGTCCAGAACAATGAAATATGACTGGGAAACCCCTCCCACAACAATGAAATATGAGAAGGAAACCCGTCCACAACAATGAAATCTGAAAAGGAAACCCGTCCAGAACAATGAAATATGACAGGGAAACCCGTCCAGAACAATGAAATATGACAAGGAAACTCCTCCAAAACAATGAAATGAGAGAAGGAAACCAGTCCAGAACAAAGAAATCTGAGAAGGAAACCCGTCCAGTACAATGAAATATGAAAAGGAAACCTGTCCAGAACAACGAAATATGAAACGGAAACCCGTCCAGAACAATGGAATATAAAAAAGAAACCTGTCCAGAACAATGAAATATGAGAAGGAAAACCTTCACGAACAATGAAATATGACAGGGAAACCCGTCCAGGACAATGAAATATGAGAAGGAAATCCGTCAGGAACAACAAAATATGACAGGGAAACCCGTCCAGAACAATGAAATCTGAGAAGGAAACCCGTCCAGAACAAAGAAATAAGACAGAGAATCCCGCCCAGAACAATGAAATATGACAGTGAAACCCGTTCGGAACAATGAAATATGACAGAGAAACCCGTCCAAAAATATGAAATATGAGAAGGAAAACCGGCCTGAACAATGAAATATGAAAAGGAAACCCCTCGAGAACAATGACATATGACAGTGAAACCCATCCAGAACAATGAAATACGACAGGGAAACCCGTCCAGAACAAAGAAATATGACAGAGAATCCCGCCCAGAACAATGAAATATGACAGGGCAACCCGTCCAGAACAATGAAATATTAGAAGGAAACCCGTTCAGAACAATGAAATATGACAGGGAAACCCGTTCAGAGCATTGAAAGACGACAGGGAAACCCGTCCAAAACAATGAAATATGAGAGTGAAACCCGTCCAGAACAATGAAATATGAGAAGGAAACCCGTCCAGAACAATGAAATATGAGAGTGAAACCCGTCCAGAATAATGAAATATGAGAAGGAAACCCGTCCAGTACAATGAAATACGAGAGGGAAACCCGTCCAGAACAATGAAATATGACATGGAAACCCGTCCAGAACAATACAATACGACAGGGAAACCCGTCCTGAACTATGAAATATGACAGTGAAACCCGTAGAGAACAATGAAATATGAGAAGGAAACCCGTCCAGAACAATGAAATATGACAGGGAAATCAGTCCAGAACAATGAAATATGACAGGGAAACCCGTCCAGAACAATGAAATATGACAGGGAAACCCGTCCAGAACAATGAAATATGAGAAGGAAACATATCAATAACAATGAAATGTGAGAAGGAAACCCGTCCAGAACAATAAAATATGACAGAGAAACGCGTCCAGAACAAAGAAATATGAGAAGCAAACCCGTCCAGAACAATGAAATATGACGGGAAAACCCGTCCAAAACAATGAAATATGATTAGGAAACCCGTCATATGACAGAGAAACCCGTCCAGAACAATGAAATATGAGGAGGAGACCAGTCAAGAACAATGAAATATGACAGAGAAACCCGTCCAGATTAATGAAATATGACATGGAAACCCGTCCAGAACTATGAAATATGAGAAGGAAACCCGTCCAGAACAATGAAATATTACAGTGAAACCTATCCAGAAGAATGACATATGACAGGGAAACCCGTCCAGAACAATGAAATATGAGAAGGAAACCTGTCCAAAGCAATGAAATATGACATTGAAACCCGTCCAGGACAATGAAAAATGAGAGGGAAACCCGTCCAAAACAATGAAATATGACATTGAAACCCTTCCAGAACAATGAAATATGACAGGGAAACAAGTCCAGAACAATGAAATGAGTGAAATATGACAGGGAAACAAGTCCAGAACAATGAAATATGAGAAAGAAACCCGTCCAGAACAATGAAATATGACAAGGAAACCCGTCCAAAACAATGAAATATGAGAAGAAAACCCGTCCAGAACAATGAAATATGACAGAGAAACCCGTCCAGAAAAATGAAATATGACAGAGAAACCCTCCCTGAGCAATGAAATATGAATAGGAAAGCAGTCCAGAACAATGAAATATGACAGGAAAACCCTTCAAAAACAATGAAATATGAAAAGGAAACCCGTCAAGAACAATGAAATATGAAAAGGAAACCCGTCCAGAACAATGAAATATGAGAAAGAAACCCGTCCAGAACAATGAAATATGAGAGGGAAACACGTCAATAACAAAGAAATATGAGAAGCAAACCCGTCCAGAACAATGAAATATGACAGGAAAACCCGTCCAAAACAATGAAATATGATTAGGAAACCCGTCCAAAAGAATGAAATATGACAGAGAAACCCGTCCAGAACAATGAAATATGAGGAGGAGACCAGTCAAGAACAATGAAATATGACAGAGAAACCCGTCCAGATTAATGAAATATGACATGGAAACCCGTCTTGAACAATGAAATATGAGAAGGAAACCCATCTTGAACAATGAAATATGACAATGAAACCCGTCTTGAACAATGAAATATGACAGGGAAACCCGTCCAGAGCAATGAAATATGAGATTGAAACCCGTCCAGAACAATGAAATATGAGAAGGAAACCCGTCCAGAACAATGAAATATGAGGAGGAGACCAGTCAAGAACAATGAAATATGACAGAGAAACCCGTCCAGATTAATGAAATATGACATGGAAACCCGTCTTGAACAATGAAATATGAGAAGGAAACCCATCTTGAACAATGAAATATGACAGGGAAACCCGTCCAGAGCAATGAAATATGAGATTGAAACCCTTCCAGAACAATGAAATATGACAGGGAAACAAGTCAAGAACAATGAAATATGAGTGAAATATGACAGGGAAACAAGTCCAGAACAATGAAATATGAGAAAGAAACCCGTCCAGAACAATGAAATATGACAAGGAAACCCGTCCAAAACAATGAAATATGAGAAGAAAACCCGTCCAGAACAATGAAATATGACAGAGAAACCCGTCCAGAACAATGAAATATGACAGAGAAACCCTTCCTGAGCAATGAAATATGAACAGGAAACCAGTCCAGAACAATGAAATATGACAGGAAAACCCTTCAAAAACAATGAAATATGAAAAGGAAACCCGTCAAGAACAATGAAATATGAAAAGGAAACCCGTCCAAAACAATGAAATATGAGAAGGAAACTCGTCCAGAACAATGAAATATAAATGTAGACAGCCTGTACTGTCAGTACACACGGCCTAGCCGTCTGCTCTGACTAGTTCATATTTTGCGGCATTTAGGTGCTGCCCTCTGTAGGCTCACCCAGGTCAGTGGGAGGCTCAGCCCAACTGCTCTCACTCCTAGGCCGACCGACTTGACAGACACAAGTGCTCCCCCTCCACGGACTGGCTTGCGGTCACTCCCTCACACTGCCCATTGTGTACTCACTCCTATCCAATTAAAGCCAAACTAGTCCACGGCCGTATCATTGCTACCTACGCTACCTTCATCGGCACTAAACCGCTGTTCAGCAGTAAGAACAGCAATAACAGTGGTGGCAGCGGTTTGCCGAAGAACTCATTACGCGGATGCTCCGTGATGGAGTTATCGAGGAGTCCACTTCCCCATGGAATGCTCCCCTTATTCTGGTCCCCAAGAAGGATGGAACCTGGCGCCCTGTTATCGATTACAGGAAACTGAATGCATGTACGATCCCAGACCGCTTTCCGTTGCCAGTTCTGAACGACCTGTTGCAGAACATCGGCGATAATAAGGTCTTTTCAACTCTTGATCTTCTTCAAGGGTTCTGGCAGATCCCCCTCAATGATGAGAGCAGAGAGTTGACAGCTTTCTCTACGCCAACTGGTCATTACCAGTTCAGGAGGATGCCCTGCGGCTTGCGCGGAAGCCCAATCACGTTTAGTCGTTTGATGACGACAATTTTCCGTACCCTCCTAGGTGGCACGCTCATGGTCTACCTGGATGATCTCATAGTCATGTCGCAAGATGTCCCGTCACATCTTGAGAAACTTGACAGGGTATTGGACAGGCTAGCTCAGGCAAACCTTAAGGTAAAGCTCTCCAAATGTCATTTCCTCTGGAAGGAAATAAAATTTCTGGGTCACGTAGTGACTCAGAATGGCATAAAGACGGACGAGTCTAAAATCTCGGCCGTGCAGAAATTCCCCAGACCCATGACGGCGGATGCAGTCCGGTCCTTCATAGGCCTGGCGGGTTTCTACCACACCTTTATCGCAGGTTTCTCCACCATTGCTGCACCCCTGACACGCTTACTCAAGAAGGATGCCCCTTTTGAGTGGACGTGTGGTCAGGAACGAGCTTTTGCCACCCTTAAGAACAAGTTAACATCAGCCCCAACCCTTAGATTCCCTGATTTCACCAAGGCATTTACCTTGACGACTGATGCCAGCAAAGTTGGCATCGGTGCAGTCTTGTCACAGGAATCTAATGGTAAGCAACAGCCTATTGCCTATGCTAGCCGTGTCCTTACTAAAGCGGAAGTCAATTATTCAGTGACAGAGCTAGAAGCTTCAGCCATTGTATGGGCCCTGAGTCATTTTCGGGATATCATGTATCATTATCCTATCAAGATTTACACAGATCATTTACCCTTATTGGCCCTTTTTGCGAATAAGAACCTCTCGGGAAAGCATACTCGGTGGTCGCTCACGTTCAATGACTACAACCCTGAAATTTGCTATGTCCCAGGCAAGCAAAATGTTGTAGCTGATGCCCTGTCGAGGCATATAGCATTCGTGAGTGTCGGCAACTCGTTCTCTGTTGAGGATCTCGAGAGAGCCCAACGACAGGACCCTGTGTGGTCTCCAGTCCTTCGTTTCCTGACCAAGTCAAGTCTCCCCTTCCACTGCAGGATTTAGTGGTCAACCAAGGAGTACTGTGCCGTGTTGCACAGCTGGTGGACCCCGGCAGAACCATATACCAACTGGTGATACCAGAGTCCATGATACCAGCTACTCTTAGGTTGATCCACGACGTCCCAGGTGTAGCGCACCCCGGGAAGGACCGCAGTATCAAGCAGGCACGAATGAAATATTTCTGGCCTAAGATGGCAGCGGACATTGCCAAGCATGTACATCAGTGTGTTGTTTGCCTACAGCACAAGGGTACCATTACAGGTCCTAACCCCATTCTAAGGTATCCCATTACAAAGGAGCCCTGGGAGAGAACTTCTGTCGACCTGTTGACGAACTTCTCGACCTCGGAGAAGGGAAATAAGCACCTGCTTGTAATGGTAGATAACTTGACGCGGTACAGTGAATTAGTACCCATTCCTGATAAAACCGCCGAAACGGTCGCTAGTGCTTTCCGTGAGCATGTTGTTCTTCGTCATACTTGCCCACGTGTCCTTCTGTCAGACAATGGGTCTGAGTTTATAAATGGCATAATGCAGGATCTTTGCTCCAGATTCAACATTCACCAAGCGCCAGTAGCTCCACGCCACCCTGCGAGTAATGGTCTTGCTGAACGTACAAATCGCAAAGTCCTGGAGGTGCTCAGAGTAACCGTTAACCCAAGTTGTACTACATGGGATGAGGCTATCCCAGATGTTCAGTGTACATTAAATTCCTCCCTCAACAGCTCGATCGGTGAGACACCTCATTTTGCTTTGTATGGCTATGACAAGCGCTTACCATATGAAATTCTGTTTGCTCCACCTAGACCTACTTACGACACTGATAACCCCAGTGTAGTAAAGATGAGGACAACGCAGCTTGTCTTCCAGCGGGTACGAGAGAACCTTATGAAAGCTACTGATAGGTTCACGTCTGAGCGCAATGCCCGCGCCAAGGAAAGCAAAGTGGAACCAGGTTGCAAAGTTATGTTGCTGAACCCAGTGCAGACCCCAGGTATGCACAAACTTGTCCCAAAATTTGTGGGTCCTTACCGTGTCCTACGACAGCTCCGTGGCAATAAGTTCGAGGTGAGGGAGATTGCTACGGTAACTATCAAGGAAGCCCACCTTGATCACATGAAGTATGTGGACCATATGCAGGCCGAAGCAGAGCTGGAGTCGCGTGCGTTGCATCGCCACAATCAGACTAATGCTAGGGACAACCCGTCTATCCCTTCTCCCACTACTACTGGTACGGAAGACGGCCCAGTAAGGCTAAATACTTATGGCCTGCGACCCAGGACAACAGTACATTTCTGTGACATTGACGTACCTATTGACTTGTCCGATTCCTACGCTACTTATGCTAATTGTTTGCTTGCAGAAATGGGTATAAATGTGCACACATTGTATAGCTAGTCGATAATGGAGTCAGAGTGGACAACATCATGTAATTATGTAAATACTTTTAGAAGGGTACCCAGAGTGTAATGAATTCCATGGATATAGTATTATTGTAGGTATGTGCACCCAGTGTTTTTTATAAAAAAAAAAAGAGCCTGTATTACGGTCAGGGCAGTGCTGCCCTCTGAGTCACGTGTCACACCTTAGGAAATGCTACTGTCAGTCATTGTTTGCAGATGTGAGGGTGCAACAACGTTCGTAGACGAGTGGTCAACTGATGTTCAGCTCTGCGGACAACCTGTATATAGAAGATTTTAGTTCTAGTGCTGACGTCTCCGGACTCTCTCCTCGATGAAACAGCTTGGGCAAACCAGTTTTCTCTTCCCCTGGATGGGAGAGTTTTTTTTTTTTGCCTGTTGCATTTTTATGTCCATTTTTTATTTACTAGTGAGCGAAAGTCAGTCCCTCTCTGGGGTAGCTAGTGTAAGTAATTCCTTTATACCTGCGGGCCCACCAGTATTGTCGCGTTGGGACGACGCGAGGTGCGTGGCCGAGCAAATGTAGACAGCCTGTACTGTCAGTACACACGGCCTAGCCGTCTGCTCTGACTAGTTCATATTTCGCGGCATTTAGGTGCTGCCCTCTGTAGGCTCACCCAGGTCAGTGGGAGGCTCAGCCCAACTGCTCTCACTCCTAGGCCGACCGACTTGACAGACACAAGTGCTCCCCCTCCACGGACTGGCTTGCGGTCACTCCCTCACACTGCCCATTGTGTACTCACTCCTATCCAATTAAAGCCAAACTAGTCCACGGCCGTATCATTGCTACCTACGCTACCTTCATCGGCACTAAACCGCTGTTCAGCAGTAAGAACAGCAATAACACCGTCTAGAACAATGAAATATGACAGGGAAACCCGTCCAGAGCAATGAAATATGAGATTGAAACCCGTCCAGAACAATGAAATATGAGAAGGAAACCCGTCTTGAACTATGAAATATGAGAAGGAAACCCGTCAGAAACAATGAAATATGACAGGGAAACCCGTCCAGAACAATGAAATATGACAGGGAAACCCGTCCAAAACAATGAAATATGAGAAGGAAACTCGTCCAGAACAATGAAATATGACAGGGAAACCCGTCCAGAACAATGAAATATGAGAAGGAAACCCGTCCAGAACAATGAAATATGACATGGAAACCCCTTCAGAATAGTGAAATATGAGAGGAAAACCCGTCCAGAACAATGAAATATGAAAAGGAAAACCGTCCAGAACAATGAAATATGAAAAGGAAACCCCTCCAGAACAATGAAATATGACAGTGAAGCCCGTCCAGAACAATGAAATATGAAAAGGAAACCCGTCCAGAACAATGAAATACGACAGGGAAACCCGTCCAGAACAATGAAATACGACAGGGAAACACGTCCAGAGCAATGAAATATGGCAAGGAAACCCGTCCACAACAATGAAATATGAGAAGGAAACCAGTCCAGGACAATGAAATATGACAGGGAAATCCGTCTATAACAATGAAATATGAGAGGGAAACCCGTAAAGAACAATGAAATATGACAGAGAAACCCGCCCAGAACAATGAAATATGACAGGGTAACCCGTCCAAAACAATGAAATATTAGAAGGAGACCTGTGCAGTACAGTGAAATATGACAGGGAATCCCGTCCAGAACAATGAAATATGAGAAGGAAACCCTTCAAGAACAATGAAATATGAGAAGCAAACCCGTCTAGAACATGGAAATATGACAGGGAATCCCGTACAGAACAATGAAATTTGACAGGAAAACCCGTCCAGAACAATGAAATATGAGAAGGAAACCCGTCCAGAACAATGAAATATGACAGAGAAGCCCGTTCACAACAATGAAATATGACAGGGAAACCCGTCTAGAAGTATTAAATATGACTGGGAAATCCGTCCAGAACAATGAAATCTGAGAAGGAAACCTGTCCAGAACAATGAAAAATGAAAGGAAACCCATCCAGAACAATGAAATATGAGAAGGAAACCCGTCCAGAACAATGAAATATGAGAAGGAAACCCGTCAGGAACAATGAAATATGACAAAAAGCCCGACCAGAACAATGAAATATGAAAGGGAAACCCGTCCAGAACAATGAAATATAACAGGGAAACCCGTCCAGAACAATGAAATATGAGAAGGAAACCAATCCACAACAATGAAATATGACATGGAAATCCGTCGAGAACAATGAAATATGACAGGGAAACCCGTCCAGAACAATGAAATATAACAGGGAAACCCGTCCAGAACAATGAAATATGAAAAGTAAACCCGTCCAAAACAATTAAATATGAGAAGGAAACTCGTCCAGAATAATGAAATATGACAGGGAAACGCGTCCAGAACAATGAAATATGAAAAGGAAGCCCTTACAGTGCAATGGAATATGAGAAGGAAACCCGTCGAAAACAATGAAATGTGAGAAAGAAACCCGTCCAGTACAATGGAATATGGCAGGGAAACGCGTCCTGAACAATGAAATATGACAGTGAAACCCGTCCAGAGCAATGAAATATGAGAAGGAAACCAGTCCAGGACAATGAAATATGACAGGGAAATCCGTCTATAACAATGAAATATGAGATGGAAACCCGTAAAGAACAATGAAATATGACAGAGAAACCCGCCCAGAACAATGAAATATGACAGGGCAACCCGTCCAAAACAATGAAATATTAGAAGGAGACCTGTGCAGTACAGTGAAATATGACAGGGAATCCCGTCCAGAACAATGAAATATGAGAAGGAAACCCTTCAAGAACAATGAAATATGAGAAGCAAACCCGTCTAGAACATGGAAATATGACAGGGAATCCCGTACAGAACAATGAAATTTGACAGGAAAACCCGTCCAGAACAATGAAATATGAGAAGGAAACCCGTCCAGAACAATGAAATATGACAGAGAAGCCCGTTCACAACAATGAAATATGACAGGGAAACCCGTCTAGAAGTATTAAATATGACTGGGAAATCCGTCCAGAACAATGAAATCTGAGAAGGAAACCTGTCCAGAACAATGAAAAATGAAAGGAAACCCATCCAGAACAATGAAATATGAGAAGGAAACCCGTCCAGAACAATGAAATATGAGAAGGAAACCCGTCAGGAACAATGAAATATGACAAAAAGCCCGACCAGAACAATGAAATATGAAAGGGAAACCCGTCCAGAGCAATGAAATATGTCAGAGAAACCCGTCCAGAACAATGAAATATGAGGAAACCCGTCCAGTACAATGAAATATGACAGGAAAATGCGTCCAGAACAATGAAATATGACAAGGAAACGCGTTCAGAACAATGAAATATGACAGAGAAAGCCGTCCAGAACAATGAAATATGACAGAGAAAGCCGTCCAGAACAATGAAATATGAGAAGGAAACCCGTCCAGTACAATGAAATATGACAGGAAAATGCGTTCAGAACAATGAAATATGACAGGGAAAGCCGTCCTGAACAATGAAATATGACAGGGAAGACCGTCCAAAACAATGAAATATGATATGGAAACCAGTCCAGAACAATGAAATATGACAGGGAAACCAGTCCAGAACAATGAAATATGAGAAGGAAACCCGTCCAGAACACTGAAATATGACAGGGAAACCCGTTCAGAGCAATGAAATATGGCAGGGAAACCCGTCCAGAACAATGGAATATGAGAAGGAAACCCGTCCAGAACAATGAAATATGTCAGGGAAACCCGTCCAAAACAATGAAATATGAAAAGTAATCCCGTCCTGAACAATGAAATATGACGGGGAAACCTATCCAGAACAATGAAATATGAGAAGGAAACCCGTCCAAAACAATGAAATATTAGAAGGAAACCCGTCCAGAACAATGAAATATGAGAATGAAACCCGTCCAGAACAATGAAATATGAGAAGGAAACCCGTCAGGAACAATGAAATGTGACAGGGAAACCCGTCCAGAACAATGAAATATGAGAATGAAACCCGTCCAGAACAATGAAATATGACAGGGAAACCCGTCCAGAACAATGAAATATAACAGAGAAACGCGTCTACGACAAAGAAATATGACAAGGAATCCCCTCCAGAACAATGAAATATGAGTAGGAAACCCGTCCAAAACAATGAAATATGGCAGGGAAACCCGTCCAGAACAATGAAATATTAGAAGGAAGCCCTTCCAGAACAATGAAGTATGACAGGGAAAGCCGTCCAGAACAATGAAATATGGCAGGGAAACCCGTCCAAAACAATGAAATATGAGAAGGAAACCTGTCCAGAACAATGAAATATGACAGGGAAACCTGTCCAGAACAATGAAATATGAGAGGGAAATGCGTCCAAAACAATGTTGAGAAGGAAACCCGTCCAAAACAATGAAATATGACAGGGAAACCCGTCCAAAGCAATGAAATATGAGAAGAAAACCTGTCCAGAACAATGAAATATGACAGGGAAACCTGTCCAGAACAATGAAAAGGCATCGGTCACTAGGGAAATTTTCCTGGACTGGTTTTATGGTGTGTTTGGCCTCACTGTGAAAAATTACCTCCTGGAAAATAAATATTCACTCAAGTGCCTCCTGGTAATGGACAATGCTCTTGTTCATTCTCACAACTTGCAAGAGCAAATTGCAGGGGAGTTGCGCTTCATCAAGGTCCAGCCCATGGACCAGCAGGTCATTTCAAACTTCAAAAGCTCTACACAAAAGTAGTGTTTAAAAAGTGCTTTGAAGTGACATCAGACACTGAACTGACCCTAAGAGAGTTTTGGATAGATCACTTCAGTATCCTCAGTTGCATAAACCTTAGAGGTAAGGCTTGGGAGGGAGTGACTTGCAGGACTTTGAACTCTGCTTGGAAAAAATTGTGGCCACAATGCATACAAGAGAGAGTTTCTAGGCATCAAGGCACCTTACTAGCATCAAGGCACCTTACTAGCATCAAGGCAACTTACTAGCATCAAGGTAACTTACTAGCATCAAGGCACCTTCCTAGCATCAAGGCACCTTACTAGCATCAAGGCACCTAGCTAGCATCAAGGCACCTTACTAGCATCAAGGCACCTTACTAGCATCAAGGCACCTTACTAGCATCAAGGCGCCTTACTAGCATCAAGGCACCTTACTAGCATCAAGGCACCTTACTAGCATCAAGGCACCTTGCTAGCATCAAGGCACCTTACTAGCATCAAGGCACCTTACTAGCATCAAGGCACTTTACTAGCATCAAGGCACCTTGCTATCATCAAGGCACTTTACTAGCATCAAGGCACCTTACTAGCATCAAGGCACCTTACTAGTATCAAGGCACCTTACTAGCATCAAGGCACCTTACTAGCATCAAGGCACTTTACTAGCATCAAGGCACCTTGCTATCATCAAGGCTCCTTACTAGGATCAAGGCACCTTACTAGCATCAAGGCACCTTACTAGCATCAAGGCACCTTACTAGCATCAAGGCGCCTTGCTAGCATCAAGGCTCCTTACTAGCATCAAGACACTTTACTAGCATCAAGGCACTTTACTAGCATCAAGGCACTTTACTAGCATCAAGGAACTTTACTATCATCAAGGCACCTTACTAGCATCAAGGCACTTTACTAGCATCAAGGAACTTTACTAGCATCAAGGCACCTTGCTATCATCAAGACACCTTACTAGCATCAAGGCACCTTACTAGCATCAAGGCACCTTACTAGCATCAAGGCACACCTACTGTTTCTTGACAGGAAAGCACTAAAACAGAGGTTCACCTAATTAAAAAAATGTATGAAGTTTTAGGTAAATAAAAATGTGAGGAATTAGTTAAAATGTGATTATCAACATCTCAACTTCATCAGAAAAGTTCCAGAGTTTATAAATATTTTTTTTATGTTGGAAACCTGCCCATCTTAGGTATTTTGATTTATTTATCTACCTATTACTACAAGACTAAATAAATATAAAAAAAATTATTACAAGATTTCTTTTAGATTATAAATTTGGATTTGCAAAATGTAGGAAAATAAGCTAATTATTTTCCATAAACAAATTAATTTAACAAATTAAAGTTAATTTTGAAGGAGGACAAAACAACATGAGTAACCAGCCAGACATTTTATATGGAGGTTTACATGAAAATATTATAGTAATATTAAATGAGTTTTCAAGACATTTGTCTAAACTTTTTTTAATAAGTCTTAAATGCGCATTGCACCAAATTAGAAAGAAGAATAATACTAAATTATAAATGTGAATTATATTGTTCAAAATTGTTTCAACTTGCGTAAAATTTAGTGTTTCATATAAAATATATATACGATTTTATGAAGTAAGATAATATTGTTTTAAAGTGAGTATCCCAGAACCTGTAAACCTGCAACCTAATGTATCCCAGAACCTGTAAACCTGCAAAGTAATGTATCCCAGACCCTGTAAACCTGCAACCTAATGTATCCCAGAACCTGTAAACCTGCAAAGTAATGTATCCCAGAACCTGTAAACCTGCAACCTAATGTATCCCAGAACCTGTAAACCTGCAACCTAATGTATCCCAGAACCTGTAAACCTGCAACCTAAAGAATCCCAGAACCTGTAAACCTGCAACCTAATGTATCCCAGAACCTGTAAACCTGCAACCTAATGTATCCCAGAACCTGTAAACCTGCAACCTAATGTATCCCAGAACCTGTAAACCTGCAACCTAATGTAACCCAGAACCTGTAAACTTGCAATCTAATGTAACCCAGAACCTGTAAACCTGCAACCTAATGTATCCCAGAACCTGTAAACCTGCAACCTAATGTATCCCAGAACCTGTAAACCTGCAACATAATGTGTCCCAGAACCTGTAAACCTGCAACCTAATGTAACCCAGAACCTGTAAACCTGCAACCTAATGTATCCCAGAACCTGTAAACCTGCAAAGTAATGTAACCCAGAACCTGTAAACCTGCAACCTAATGTATCCCAGAACCTGTAAACCTGCAACCTAATGTAACCCAGAACCTGTAAACCTGCAACCTAATGTATCCCAGAACCTGTAAACCTGCAACCTAACACATCCCAGAACCTGTAAACCTGCAACCTAATGTATTCCAGAACCTGTAAACCTGCAACCTAATGTATCCCAGAACCTGTAAACCTGCAACCTAATGTATCCCAGAACCTGTAAACCTGCAAAGTAATGTAACCCAGAACCTGTAAACCTGCAACCTAATGTATCCCAGAACATGTAAACCTACAACCTAATGTAACCCACAACCCGTAAACCTGCAACCTAATGTATCCCCGAACCTGTAAATCTGCAATCTAATGTAACCCAGAACCTGTAAACCTGCAACCTAATGTATCCCAGAACCTGTAAACCTGCAACCTAATGTATCCCAGAACCTGTAAACCTGCAACCTAATGTATCACAGAACCTGTAAACCTGCAACCTAATGTAACCCAGAACCTGTAAACCTGCAACCTAATGTATCCCAGAACCTGTAAACCTGCAAAGTAATGTAACCCAGAACCTGTAAACCTGCAACCTAATGTATCCCAGAACCTGTAAACCTGCAACCTAATGTAACCCAGAACCTGTAAACCTGCAACCTAATGTATCCCAAAACCTGTAAACCTGCAAAGTAATGTAACCCAGAACCTGTAAACCTGCAACCTAATGTATCCCAGAACCTGTAAACCTGCAACCAAATGTAACCCAGAACCTGTAAACCTGCAACCTAATGTATCCCAGAACCTGTAAACCTGCAACCTAATGTATCCCAGAACCTGTAAACCTGCAACCTAATGTATTCCAGAACCTGTAAACCTGCAACCTAATGTATCCCAGAACCTGTAAACCTGCAAAGTAATGTAACCCAGAACCTGTAAACCTGCAACCTAATGTATCCCAGAACCTGTAAACCTGCAACCTAATGGAACCCAGAACCTGTAAACCTGCAACCTAATGTATCCCAAAACCTGTAAACCTGCAAAGTAATGTAACCCAGAACCTGTAGACCTGCAACCTAATGTATCCCAGAACCTGTAAACCTGCAACCAAATGTAATCCAGAACCTGTAAACCTGCAACCTAATGTATCCCAGAACCTGTAAACCTGCAACCTAATGTATCCCAGAACCTGTAAACCTGCAACCTAATGTATTCCAGAACCTGTAAACCTGCAACCTAATGTATCCCAGAACCTGTAAACCTGCAACCTAATGTATCCCAGAACCTGTATACCTGCAACCTAATGTATCCCAGAACCTGTAAACCTGCAACCTAATGTATCCCAGAACCTGTAAACCTGCAAAGTAATGTAACCCAGAACCTGTAAACCTGCAACCTAATGTATCCCAGAACCCGTAAACCTGCAACCTAATGTAACCCAGAACCTGTAAATCTGCAACCTAATGTATCCCAGAACCTGTAAACCTCCAAAGTAATGTAACAAAGAACCTGTAAACCTGCAACCTAATGTAACCCAGAACCTGTAAACCTGCAATCTAATGTATCCCAGAACCTGTAAACCTGCAAAGTAATGAAACCCAGAACCTGTAAACCTGCAACCTAATGTATCCCAGAACCTGTAAACCTGCAACCTAATGTTACCCAGAACCTGTAAACCTGCAACCTAATGTATCCCAGAACCTGTAAACCTGAAAAGTAATGTAACCCAGAACCTATAAACCTGCAACCTAATGTATCACAGAACCTGTAAACCTGCAACCTAATGTAACCCAGAATCTGTAAACCTGCAACCTAATGTATCCCAGAACCTGTAAACCTGCAACCTAACGTATCCCAGAACCTTTAAACCTGCAACATAATGTATCCCAGAACTTGTAAACCTGCAACCTAATGTAACCCAGAACCTGTAAACCTGCAACCTAATGTATCCCAGAACCTGCAAACCAACAAAGTAATGTAACCCAGAACCTGTAAACCTGCAACCTAATGTATCCCAGAACCCGTAAACCTGCAACCTAATGTAACCCAGAACCTGTAAACCTGCAACCTAATGTATCCCAGAACCTGTAAACCTGCAACCTAATGTAACCCAGAACCTGTAAACCTGCAACCTAATGTATCCCAGAACCTGTAAACCTGCAATGTAATGTAACCCAGAACCTGTAAACCTGCAACCTAATGTATCCCAGAACCTGTAAACCTGCAACCTAATGTATCCCAGAACCTGTAAACATGCAACCTAATGTATCCCAGAACCAGTAAACCTGCAACCTAATGTATCCCAGAACCTGTAAACCTGCAACCTAATGTATCCCAGAACCTATAAACCTGCAACCTAATGTATCCCAGAACCTGTAAATCTGCAACCTAATGTATCCCAGAACCCGTAAACCTGCAACCTAATGCATCCCAGAACCTGTAAACCTGCAACCTAATGTATCCCAGAACCTGTAATCCTGCAACCTAATGTATCCCAGAACCTGTAATCCTGCAACCTAATGTATCCCAGAACATGTAATCCTGCAACCTAAAGTATCCCAGAACCTGTAAACCTGCAACCTAATGAATCCCAGAACCTGTAAACATGCAACCTAATGTATCCCAGAACCTGTAAACCTGCAACCTAATGTATCCCAGAACCTCTAAACCTGTAACCTAATGTATCCCAGAACCTGTAAACCTACAACCTAATGTATCCCAGAACCTGTAAACCTGCAACCTAATGTATCCCAGAACCTGTAAACCTGCAACCTAATGTATCCCAGAACCTGAAAACCTGCAACCTAATGTAACCCAGAACCAGTAAACCTGCAACCTAATGTATCCCAGAACCTGTACACCTGCAAAGTAATGTATCCCAGAACCTGTAAACCTGCAACGTAATGTATCCCAGAACCCGTAAACCTGCAACCTAATGTAACCCAGAACCTGTAAACCTGCAACCTAATGTATCCCAGAACCTGTAAACCTGCAAAGTAATGTAACCCAGAACCTGTAAACCTGCAACCTAATGTATCCCAGAACCTGTAAACCTGCAACCTAATGTAACCCAGAACCTGTAAACCTGAAACCTAATGTATCCCCAGAACTTGTAAACCTGCAAAGTAATGTAACCCAGAACCTGTAAACCTGCAACCTAATGTATCCCAGAACCTGTAAACCTGCAACCTAATGTAACCCAGAACCTGTAAATCTGCAACCTAATGTATCCCAGAACCTGTAAACCTGCAAAGTAATGTAACCCAGAACCTGTAAACCTGCAACCTAATGTATCCCAGAACCTGTAAACCTGCAACCTAATGTATCCCAGAACCTGTAAACATGCAACCTAATGTATCCCAGAACCAGTAAACCTGCAACCTAATGTATCCCAGAACCTGAAAACCTGCAACCTAATGTATCCCAGAACCTATAAACCTGCAACCTAATGTATCCCAGAACCTGTAAACCTGCAACCTAATGTATCCCAGAACCCGTAAACCTGCAACCTAATGCATCCCAGAACCTGTAAACCTGCAACCTAATGTGTCCCAGAACCTGTAAACCTGCAAAGTAATGTAACCCAGAACCTGTAAAACTGCAACCTAATGTATCCCAGAACCCGTAAACCTGCAACCTAATGTAACCCAGAACCTGTAAATCTGCAACCTAATGTATCCCAGAACCTGTAAACCTGCAAAGTAATGTAACAAAGGACCTGTAAACCTGCAACCTAATGTAACCCAGAACCTGTAAACCTGCAATTTAATGTATCCCAGAACCTGTAAACCTGCAAAGTAATGAAACCCAGAACCTGTAAACCTGCAACCTAATGTATCCCAGAACCTGTAAACCTGCAACCTAATGTTACCCAGAACCTGGAAACCTGCAACCTAATGTATCCCAGAACCTGTAAACCTGAAAAGTAATGTAACCCAGAACCTATAAACCTGCAACCTAATGTATCCCAGAACCTGTAAACCTGCAACCTAATGTAACCCAGAATCTGTAAACCTGCAACCTAATGTATCCCAGAACCTGTAAACCTGCAACCTAACGTATCCCAGAACATTTAAACCTGCAACATAATGTATCCCAGAACTTGTAAACCTGCAACCTAATGTAACCCAGAACCTGTAAACCTGCAACCTAATGTATCCCAGAACCTGCAAACCAACAAAGTAATGTAACCCAGAACCTGTAAACCTGCAACCTAATGTATCCCAGAACCCGTAAACCTGCAACCTAATGTAACCCAGAACCTGTAAACCTGCAACCTAATATATCCCAGAACCTGTAATCCTGCAAAGTAATGTAACGCAGAACCTGTAAACCTGCAACCTAATGTATCCCAGAACCTGTAAACCTGCAACCTAATGTAACCCAGAACCTGTAAACCTACAACCTAATGTATCCCAGAACCTGTAAACCTGCAAAGTAATGTAACCCAGAACCTGTAAACCTGCAACCTAATGTATCCCAGAACCTGTAAACCTGCAACCTAATGTATCCCAGAACCTGTAAACCTGCAACCTAATGTAACCCAGAACCTGTAAACTTGCAATCTAATGTAACCCAGAACCTGTAAACCTGCAACCTAATGTATACCAGAACCTGTAAACCTGCAACCTAATGTATCCCAGAACCTGTAAACCTGCAACATAATGTGTCCCAGAACCTGTAAACCTGCAACCTAATCTAACCCAGAACCTGTAAACCTGCAACCTAATGTATCCCAGAACCTGTAAACCTGCAAAGTAATGTAACCCAGAACCTGTAAACCTGCAACCTAATGTATCCCAGAACCTGTATACCTGCAACCTAATGTAACCCAGAACCTGTAAACCTGCAACCTAATGTATCCCAGAACCTGTAAACCTGCAACCTAATATATCCCAGAACCTGTAAACCTGCAACCTAATGTATTCCTGAACCTGTAAACCTGCAACCTAATGTATCCCAGAACCTGTAAACCTGCAACCTAATGTATCCCAGAACCTGTAAACCTGCAAAGTAATGTAACCCAGAACCTGTAAACCTGCAACCTAATGTATCCCAGAACATGTAAACCTACAACCTAATGTAACCCACAACCCGTAAACCTGCAACCTAATGTATCCCCGAACCTGTAAATCTGCAATCTAATGTAACCCAGAACCTGTAAACCTGCAACCTAATGTATCCCAGAACCTGTAAACCTGCAACCTAATGTATCCCAGAACCTGTAAACCTGCAACCTAATGTATCACAGAACCTGTAAACCTGCAACCTAATGTAACCCAGAACCTGTAAACCTGCAACCTAATGTATCCTAGAACCTGTAAACCTGCAAAGTAATGTAACCCAGAACCTGTAAACCTGCAACCTAATGTATCCCAGAACCTGTAAACCTGCAACCTAATGTAACCCAGAACCTGTAAACCTGCAACCTAATGTATCCCAAAACCTGTAAACCTGCAAAGTAATGTAACCCAGAACCTGTAAACCTGCAACCTAATGTATCCCAGAACCTGTAAACCTGCAACCAAATGTAACCCAGAACCTGTAAACCTGCAACCTAATGTATCCCAGAACCTGTAAACCTGCAACCTAATGTATCCCAGAACCTCTAAACCTGCAACCTAATGTATTCCAGAACCTGTAAACCTGCAACCTAATGTATCCCAGAACCTGTAAACCTGCAAAGTAATGTAACCCAGAACCTGTAAACCTGCAACCTAATGTATCCCAGAACCTGTAAACCTGCAACCTAATGGAACCCAGAACCTGTAAACCTGCAACCTAATGTATCCCAAAACCTGTAAACCTGCAAAATAATGTAACCCAGAACCTGTAGACCTGCAACCTAATGTATCCCAGAACCTGTAAACCTGCAACCAAATGTAATCCAGAACCTGTAAACCTGAAACCTAATGTATCCCAGAACCTGTAAACCTGCAACCTAATGTATCCCAGAACCTGTAAACCTGCAACCTAATGTATTCCAGAACCTGTAAACCTGCAACCTAATGTATCCCAGAACCTGTAAACCTGCAACCTAATGTATCCCAGAACCTGTATACCTGCAACCTAATGTATCCCAGAACCTGTAAACCTGCAACCTAATGTATCCCAGAACCTGTAAACCTGCAAAGTAATGTAACCCAGAACCTGTAAACCTGCACCCTAATGTATCCCAGAACCCGTAAACCTGCAACCTAATGTAACCCAGAACCTGTAAATCTGCAACCTAATGTATCCCAGAACCTGTAAACCTCCAAAGTAATGTAACAAAGAACCTGTAAACCTGCAACCTAATGTAACCCAGAACCTGTAAACCTGCAATCTAATGTATCCCAGAACCTGTAAACCTGCAAAGTAATGAAACCCAGAACCTGTAAACCTGCAACCTAATGTATCCCAGAACCTGTAAACCTGCAACCTAATGTTACCCAGAACCTGTAAACCTGCAACCTAATGTATCCCAGAACCTGTAAACCTGAAAAGTAATGTAACCCAGAACCTATAAACCTGCAACCTAATGTATCCCAGAACCTGTAAACCTGCAACCTAATGTAACCCAGAATCTGTAAACCTGCAACCTAATGTATCCCAGAACCTGTAAACCTGCAACCTAACGTGTCCCAGAACCTTTAAACCTGCAACATAATGTATCCCAGAACTTGTAAACCTGCAACCTAATGTAACCCAGAACCTGTAAACCTGCAACCTAATGTATCCCAGAACCTGCAAACCAACAAAGTAATGTAACCCAGAACCTGTAAACCTGCAACCTAATGTATCCCAGAACCCGTAAACCTGCAACCTAATGTAACCCAGAACCTGTAAACCTGCAACCTAATGTATCCCAGAACCTGTAAACCTGCAACCTAATGTAACCCAGAACCTGTAAACCTGCAACCTAATGTATCGCAGAACCTGTAAACCTGCAATGTAATGTAACCCAGAACCTGTAAACCTGCAACCTAATGTATCCCAGAACCTGTAAACCTGCAACCTAATGTATCCCAGAACCTGTAAACATGCAACCTAATGTATCCCAGAACCAGTAAACCTGCAACCTAATGTATCCCAGAACCTGTAAACCTGCAACCTAATGTATCCCAGAACCTATAAACCTGCAACCTAATGTATCCCAGAACCTGTAAATCTGCAACCTAATGTATCCCAGAACCCGTAAGCCTGCAACCTAATGCATCCCAGAACCTGTAAACCTGCAACCTAATGTATCCCAGAACCTGTAATCCTGCAACCTAATGTATCCCAGAACCTGTAATCCTGCAACCTAATGTATCCCAGAACATGTAATCCTGCAACCTAAAGTATCCCAGAACCTGTAAACCTGCAACCTAATGAATCCCAGAACCTGTAAACATGCAACCTAATGTATCCCAGAACCTGTAAACCTGCAACCTAATGTATCCCAGAACCTCTAAACCTGTAACCTAATGTATCCCAGAACCTGTAAACCTACAACCTAATGTATCCCAGAACCTGTAAACCTGCAACCTAATGTATCCCAGAACCTGTAAACCTGCAACCTAATGTATCCCAGAACCTGAAAACCTGCAACCTAATGTAACCCAGAACCAGTAAACCTGCAACCTAATGTATCCCAGAACCTGTACACCTGCAAAGTAATGTATCCTAGAACCTGTAAACCTGCAACGTAATGTATCCCAGAACCCGTAAACCTGCAACCTAATGTAACCCAGAACCTGTAAACCTACAACCTAATGTATCCCAGAACCTGTAAACCTGCAAAGTAATGTAACCCAGAACCTGTAAACCTGCAACCTAATGTATCCCAGAACCTGTAAACCTGCAACCTAATGTAACCCAGAACCTGTAAACCTGAAACCTAATGTATCCCCAGAACTTGTAAACCTGCAAAGTAATGTAACCCAGAACCTGTAAACCTGCAACCTAATGTATCCCAGAACCTGTAAACCTGCAACCTAATGTAACCCAGAACCTGTAAATCTGCAACCTAATGTATCCCAGAACCTGTAAACCTGCAAAGTAATGTAACCCAGAACCTGTAAACCTGCAACCTAATGTATCCCAGAACCTGTAAACCTGCAACCTAATGTATCCCAGAACCTGTAAACATGCAACCTAATGTATCCCAGAACCAGTAAACCTGCAACCTAATGTATCCCAGAACCTGAAAACCTGCAACCTAATGTATCCCAGAACCTATAAACCTGCAACCTAATGTATCCCAGAACCTGTAAACCTGCAACCTAATGTATCCCAGAACCCGTAAACCTGCAACCTAATGCATCCCAGAACCTGTAAACCTGCAACCTAATGTGTCCCAGAACCTGTAAACCTGCAAAGTAATGTAACCTAGAACCTGTAAAACTGCAACCTAATGTATCCCAGAACCCGTAAACCTGCAACCTAATGTAACCCAGAACCTGTAAATCTGCAACCTAATGTATCCCAGAACCTGTAAACCTGCAAAGTAATGTAACAAAGAACCTGTAAACGTGCAACCTAATGTAACCCAGAACCTGTAAACCTGCAATTTAATGTATCCCAGAACCTGTAAACCTGCAAAGTAATGAAACCCAGAACCTGTAAACCTGCAACCTAATGTATCCCAGAACCTGTAAACCTGCAACCTAATGTTACCCAGAACCTAGAAACCTGCAACCTAATGTATCCCAGAACCTGTAAACCTGAAAAGTAATGTAACCCAGAACCTATAAACCTGCAACCTAATGTATCCCAGAACCTGTAAACCTGCAACCTAATGTAACCCAGAATCTGTAAACCTGCAACCTAATGTATCCCAGAACCTGTAAACCTGCAACCTAACGTATCCCAGAACATTTAAACCTGCAACATAATGTATCCCAGAACTTGTAAACCTGCAACCTAATGTAACCCAGAACCTGTAAACCTGCAACCTAATGTATCCCAGAACCTGCAAACCAACAAAGTAATGTAACCCAGAACCTGTAAACCTGCAACCTAATGTATCCGAGAACCCGTAAACCTGCAACCTAATGTAACCCAGAACCTGTAAACCTGCAACCTAATATATCCCAGAACCTGTAATCCTGCAAAGTAATGTAACGCAGAACCTGTAAACCTGCAACCTAATGTATCCCAGAACCTGTAAACCTGCAACCTAATGTAACCCAGAACCTGTAAACCTGCAACCTAATGTATCCCAGAACCTGTAAACCTGCAAAGTAATGTAACCCAGAACCTGTAAACCTGCAACCTAATGTATCCCAGAACCTGTAAACCTGCAACCTAATGTATCCCAGAACCTGTAAACATGCAACCTAATGTATCCCAGAACCAGTAAACCTGCAACCTAATGTATCCCAGAACCTGTAAACCTGCAACCTAATGTATCCCAGAACCTGTAAACCTGCAACCTAATGTAACCCAGAACCTGTAAACCTGCAACCTAATGTATCCCAGAACCTGTAAACCTGCAAAGTAATGTAACCCAGAACCTGTAAACCTGCAACCTAATGTATCCCAGAACCTGTAAACCTGCAACCTAATGTATCCCAGAACCTGTAAACATGCAACCTAATGTATCCCAGAACCAGTAAACCTGCAACCTAATGTATCCCTGAACCTGTAAACCTGCAACCTAATGTGTCCCAGAACCTATAAACCTGCAACCTAATGTATCCCAGAACCTGTAAATCTGCAACCTAATGTTTCCCACAACCCGTAAACCTGCAACCTAATGCATCCCAGAACCTGTAAACCTGCAATCTAATGTATCCCAGAACCTGTAATCCTGCAACCTAATGTATCCCAGAACCTGTAATCCTGCAACCTAATGTATCCCAGAACCTGTAATCTGCAACCTAATGTATCCCAGAACCTGTAAACCTGCAACCTAATGAATCCCAGAACCTGTAAACATGCAACCTAATGTATCCCAGAACCTGTAAACCTGCAACCTAATGTATCCCAGAACCTCTAAACCTGTAACCTAATGTATCCCAGAACCTGTAAACCTACAACCTAATGTATCCGAGAACCTGTAAACCTGCAACCTAATGTATCCCAGAACCTGTAAACCTGCAACCTAATGTATCCCAGAACCTGAAAAGCTGCAACCTAATGTAACCCAGAACCTGTAAACCTGCAACCTAATATATCCCAGAACCTGTACACCTGCAACCTAATGTATCCCAGAACCTGTATACCTGCAACCTAATGTATCCCAGAACCTGTAAACCTGCAACCTAATGTATCCCAGAACCTGAAAACCTGCAACCTAATGTATCCCAGAACCTGTAAACCTGCAACCTAATGTATCCCAGAACCCGTAAACCTGCAACCTAATGTAACCCAGAACCTGTAAATCTGCAACCTAATGTATCCCAGAACCTGTAAACCTGCAAAGTAATGTAACAAAGAACCTGTAAACCTGCAACCTAATGTAACCCAGAACCTGTAAACCTGCAATCCAATGTATCCCAGAACCTGTAAACCTGCAAAGTAATGAAACCCAGAACCTGTAAACCTGCAACCTAATGTATCCCAGAACCTGTAAACCTGCAACCTAATGTTACCCAGAACCTGTAAACCTGCAACCTAATGTATCCCAGAACCTGTAAACCTGAAAAGTAATGTAACCCAGAACCTATAAACCTGCAACCTAATGTATCTCAGAACCTGTAAACCTGCAACCTAATGTAACCCAGAGTCTGTAAACCTGCAACCTAATGTATCCCAGAACCTGTAAACCTGCAACCTAACGTATCCCAGAACCTTTAAACCTGCAACATAATGTATCCCAGAACTTGTAAACCTGCAACCTAATGTAACCCAGAACCTGTAAACCTGCAACCTAATGTATCCCAGAACCTGCAAACCAACAAAGTAATGTAACCCAGAACCTGTAAACCTGCAACCTAATGTATCCCAGAAACCGTAAACCTGCAACCTAATGTAACCCAGAACCTGTAAACCTGCAACCTAATGTATCCCAGAACCTGTAATCCTGCAAAGTAATGTAACGCAGAACCTGTAAACCTGCAACCTAATGTATCCCAGAACCTGTAAACCTGCAACCTAATGTAACCCAGAACCTGTAAACCTGCAACCTAATGTATCCCAGAACCTGTAAACCTGCAAAGTAATGTAACCCAGAACCTGTAAACCTGCAACCTAATGTATCCAGAACCTGTAAACCTGCAACCTAATGTATCCCAAAACCTGTAAACATGCAACCTAATGTATCCCAGAACCAGTAAACCTGCAACCTAATGTATCCCAGAACCTGTAAACCTGCAACCTAATGTATCCCAGAACCTATAAACCTGCAACCTAATGTATCCCAGAACCTGTAAACCTGCAACCTAATGTATCCCAGAACCCGTAAACCTGCAACCTAATGCATCCCAGAACCTGTAAACCTGCAACCTAATGTAACCCAGAACCTGTAAACCTGCAACCTAATATATCCCAGAACCTGTAATCCTGCAACCTAATATATCCCAGAACCTGTAATCCTGCAACCTAATGTATCCCAGAACCTGTAAACCTGCAACCGAATGTATCCCAGAACGTGTAAACCTGCAACCTAATGTATCCCAGAACCCGTAAACCTGCAACCTAATGTATCACAGAACCTGTAAACCTGCAACCTAATGTATTCCAGAACCTGTAAAACTGCAACCTAATGTATCCAAGAACCTGTAAACCTGCAACCTAATGTATCCCCGAACCTGTAAACCTACAACCTAATGTATCCAAGAACCTGTAAACCTGCAATCTAATGTATCCCAGAACCTGTAAACCTGCAACCTAATGTATCCCAGAACCTGTAAACCTGCAAGCTAATGTATCCCAGAACCCGTAAACCTGCAACCTAATGTATCCCAGAACCTGTAAACTTGCTACCTAATGTATCCTAGAACCTTAAAACCTGCTACCTAATGTATTACAGAACCTGTAAACCTGCAACCTAATGTATCCCAGAACCTGTAAACCTGCAACATAATGTATGTCAGAACATGTAAACTTGCAACCTAATGTATCCCAGAACCTGTAAACCTGCAACCTAATGTATTACAGAACCTGTAAACCTGCAACCTAATGAATCCCAGAACCCGTAAAAGTGCAACCTAATGTATCCCAGAACCTGCAACCTAATGTATCCCAGAACCCTTAAACCTGCAACCTAATGTATACCAGAACCCGTAAACCTGCAACCTAATGTATCCCAGATCCTGTAACTGACTAACCATACCCCCGGCCGGGATTGAACCCGCGGTCATAGAGTCTCAAAACTCCAGCCCGTCGCGTTAGCCACTAGACCAGATCCTGTAAACCTGCAACCTAATGTATCCCAGAACCCGTAAACCTGCAACCTAATGTATCGCAGAACCCGTAAACCTGAAACCTAATGTATCCCAGAACCTGTAAACCTGCAACCTAATGTGTCCAATAACCTGTAAACCTGCAACCTAATGTATCCCCGAACCCGTAAGCCAGTAACCAAATGTATCCCAGAATCCGTAAACCTGCAACCTAATGTATCCCAGAACCCGTAAACCTGCAAGCTAATGTATCCCAGAACCCGTAAACCTGCACCCTAATGTTTCCCAGAACCCATAAACCTGCAACTTAATGTATCCCTGAACCTGTAAACCTGCAACCTAATGTATCCCACAACCTGTAAACCTGCAACCTAATGTATCCCAGAACCCGTAAACCTGCAACCAAATGTATCCCAGAACTTGTAAAACTGCAACCTAATGTATCACATAACCCGTAAACCTGCAACCTAATGTATCCCAGAACCCGTAAACCTGCAATCTAATGTATCCGAGAACCCGTAAACCTGCAACCTAATGTGTCCGAGAAACTGTAAACCTGCAACCTAATGTATCCCAGAACCCGTAAACCTGAAACCTAATATATCCCAGAACGCGTAAACCTGCAACCTAATGTATCCCAGAACCTGTGAAATTGCAACCTAATGTATCCCAGAACCTGTAAACCTGCAACCTAATGTATCCCAGAACCCGTAAACCTGCAACCTAATGTATCCCAGAACCCGTAAACCTGCAACCTAATGTATCCCAGAACCCGTAAACCTGCAACCTAATGTATCCCAGAACCCGTAAACCTGCAACCTTATGTATCCCAGAACGCGTAAACCTGCAACCTAATGTATCCCAGAACCTGTAAACCTGCAACCTAATGTATCCCAGAACCTGCAAACCTGCAACCTAATGTATCCCAGAACCCGTAAATCTGCAACCTAATGTATCCCAGAACCCGTAAACCTGCATCCTAATGTATCCCAGAGCCTGCAAACCTGCAACCTAATGTATCCCAGAACCTGCAAACCTGCAAACCTGCAACCTAATGTATCCCAGAACCCGTAAACCTGCAACCTAATGTATCCCAGAACCCGTAAATCTGCAACCTAATGTAACCCAGAACCCGTAAACCTGCAACCTAATGTATCCCAGAACCCGTAAACCTGCAACTTAGTATATCCCAGAACCTGCAAACCTAATGTATTCCAGAACCTGCAAACCTGCAACCTAATGTATCCCAGAACCCGTAAACCTGCAGCTTAATGTATCCCAGAACCCGTAAATCTGCAACCTAATGTATCCCAGAACCTGTAAACCTGCAACCTAATGTATCCCAGAACCTGTAATCCTGCAACCTAATGTATCCCAGAACCTTTAAACCTGCAACCGAATGTATCCCAGAACCTGTAAACCTGCAACCTAATGTATCCCAGAACCCGTAAACCTGCAACCTAATGTATCCCAGAACCTGTAAACCTGCAACCTAATGTATCCCAGAACCTGTAAAACTGCAGCCTAATGTATCCAAGAACCTGTAAACCTGCAACCTAATGTATCCCCGCACCTGTAAACCTGCAACCTAATGTATCACAGATCCTATAAACCTGCAACCTAATGTATCCCAGAACCTGCAAACCTGCAACCTAATGTATCCCAGAACCTGTAAACCTGCAATCTAATGTATCCCAGAACCTGTAAACCTGCATCCTAATGTATCCCAGAACCTGTAAACCTGCAACCTAATGTATCCCAGAACCCATAAACCTGCAACCTAATGTATCCCAGAACCTGTAAACTTGCAACCTAATGTATCCTAGAACCTTTAAACCTACAACCTAATGTATTACAGAACCTTTAAACCTGCAACCTAATGTATCCCAGAACCTGTAAACCTGCAACCTAATGTATGTCAGAACCTGTAAACTTGCAACCTAATGTATCCCAGATCCTGTAAACCTGCAACCTAATGTATTACAGAACCTGTAAACCTGCAACCTAATGAATCCCAGAACCCGTAAAAGTGCAACCTAATGTATCCCAGAACCTGCAACCTAATGTATCCCAGAACCCTTAAACCTGCAACCTAATTTATCCCAGAACCTGTAAACCTGCAATCTAATGTATCCCAGATCCTGTAACTGACTAACCATACCCCCGGCCGGGATTGAACCCGCGGTCATAGAGTCTCAAAACTCCAGCCCGTCGCGTTAGCCACTAGACCAGATCCTCTAAACCTGCAACCTAATGTATCCCAGAACTCGTAAACCTGCAACCTAATGTATCCCAGAACCTGTAAACCTGCAACCTAATGTATCCGAGAACCCATAAACCTGCAACCTAATGTATCCCAGAACCCGTAAACCTGAAACCTAATGTATCCCAGAACCTGTAAACCTGCTACCTAATGTATCCAATAACCTGTAAACCTGCAACCTAATGTATCCCCGAACCCGTAAGCCTGTAACCTAATGTATCCCAGAATCCGTAAGCCTGCAACCTAATGTATCCCAGAATCCGTAAACCTGCAATCTAATGTATCCCAGAACCCGTAAACCTGCACCCTAATGTTTCCCAGAACCCATAAACCTGCAACTTAATGTATCCCAGAACCTGTAAACCTGCAACCTAATGTATCCCAGAACCCGTAAACCTGCAACCTAATGTATCCCAGAACCCGTAAATCTGCTACAAATGTATCCCAGAACTCGTAAAACTGCAACCTAATGTATCCCATATCCCGTAAACCTGCAACCTAATGTATCCCAGAACCTCTAAACCTGTAACCTAATGTATCCCAGAACCTGTAAACCTACAACCTAATGTATCCCAGAACCTGTAAACCAGCAACCTAATGTATCCCAGAACCTGTAAACCTGCAACCTAATGTATCCCAGAACCTGAAAACCTGCAACCTAATGTAACCCAGAACCAGTAAACCTGCAACCTAATGTATCCCAGAACCTGTACACCTGCAAAGTAATGTATCCCAGAACCTGTAAACCTGCAACGTAATGTATCCCAGAACCCGTAAACCTGCAACCTAATGTAACCCAGAACCTGTAAACCTGCAACCTAATGTATCCCAGAACCTGTAAACCTGCAAAGTAATGTAACCCAGAACCTGTAAACCTGCAACCTAATGTATCCCAGAACCTGTAAACCTGCAACCTAATGTAACCCAGAACCTGTAAACCTGAAACCTAATGTATCCCCAGAACTTGTAAACCTGCAAAGTAATGTAACCCAGAACCTGTAAACCTGCAACCTAATGTATCCCAGAACCTGTAAACCTGCAACCTAATGTAACCCAGAACCTGTAAATCTGCAACCTAATGTATCCCAGAACCTGTAAACCTGCAAAGTAATGTAACCCAGAACCTGTAAACCTGCAACCTAATGTATCCCAGAACCTGTAAACCTGCAACCAAATGTATCCCAGAACCTGTAAACATGCAACCTAATGTATCCCAAAACCAGTAAACCTGCAACCTAATGTATCCCAGAACCTGAAAACTTGCAACCTAATGTATCCCAGAACCTATAAACCTGCAACCTAATGTATCCCAGAACCTGTAAACCTGCAACCTAATGTATCCCAGAACCCGTAAACCTGCAACCTAATGCATCCCAGAACCTGTAAACCTGCAACCTAATGTGTCCCAGAACCTGTAAACCTGCAAAGTAATGTAACCCAGAACCTGTAAAACTGCAACCTAATGTATCCCAGAACCCGTAAACCTGCAACCTAATGTAACCCAGAACCTGTAAATCTGCAACCTAATGTATCCCAGAACCTGTAAACCTGCAAAGTAATGTAACAAAGAACCTGTAAACCTGCAACCTAATGTAACCCAGAACCTGTAAACCTGCAATTTAATGTATCCCAGAACCTGTAAACCTGCAAAGTAATGAAACCCAGAACCTGTAAACCTGCAACCTAATGTATCCCAGAACCTGTAAACCTGCAACCTAATGTTACCCAGAACCTGGAAACCTGCAACCTAATGTATCCCAGAACCTGTAAACCTGAAAAGTAATGTAACCCAGAACCTATAAACCTGCAACCTAATGTATCCCAGAACCTGTAAACCTGCAACCTAATGTAACCCAGAATCTGTAAACCTGCAACCTAATGTATCCCAGAACCTGTAAACCTGCAACCTAACGTATCCCAGAACATTTAAACCTGCAACATAATGTATCCCAGAACTTGTAAACCTGCAACCTAATGTAACCCAGAACCTGTAAACCTGCAACCTAATGTATCCCAGAACCTGCAAACCAACAAAGTAATGTAACCCAGAACCTGTAAACCTGCAACCTAATGTATCCGAGAACCCGTAAACCTGCAACCTAATGTAACCCAGAACCTGTAAACCTGCAACCTAATATATCCCAGAACCTGTAATCCTGCAAAGTAATGTAACGCAGAACCTGTAAACCTGCAACCTAATGTATCCCAGAACCTGTAAACCTGCAACCTAATGTAACCCAGAACCTGTAAACCTGCAACCTAATGTATCCCAGAACCTGTAAACCTGCAAAGTAATGTAACCCAGAACCTGTAAACCTGCAACCTAATGTATCCCAGAACCTGTAAACCTGCAACCTAATGTATCCCAGAACCTGTAAACATGCAACCTAATGTATCCCAGAACCAGTAAACCTGCAACCTAATGTATCCCAGAACCTGTAAACCTGCAACCTAATGTATCCCAGAACCTATAAACCTGCAACCTAATGTATCCCAGAACCTGTAAATCTGCAACCTAATGTTTCCCACAACCCGTAAACCTGCAACCTAATGCATCCCAGAACCTGTAAACCTGCAATCTAATGTATCCCAGAACCTGTAATCCTGCAACCTAATGTATCCCAGAACCTGTAATCCTGCAACCTAATGTATCCCAGAACCTGTAATCTGCAACCTAATGTATCCCAGAACCTGTAAACCTGCAACCTAATGAATCCCAGAACCTGTAAACATGCAACCTAATGTATCCCAGAACCTGTAAACCTGCAACCTAATGTATCCCAGAACCTCTAAACCTGTAACCTAATGTATCCCAGAACCTGTAAACCTACAACCTAATGTATCCGAGAACCTGTAAACCTGCAACCTAATGTATCCCAGAACCTGTAAACCTGCAACCTAATGTATCCCAGAACCTGAAAAGCTGCAACCTAATGTAACCCAGAACCTGTAAACCTGCAACCTAATATATCCCAGAACCTGTACACCTGCAACCTAATGTATCCCAGAACCTGTATACCTGCAACCTAATGTATCCCAGAACCTGTAAACCTGCAACCTAATGTATCCCAGAACCTGAAAACCTGCAACCTAATGTATCCCAGAACCTGTAAACCTGCAACCTAATGTATCCCAGAACCCGTAAACCTGCAACCTAATGTAACCCAGAACCTGTAAATCTGCAACCTAATGTATCCCAGAACCTGTAAACCTGCAAAGTAATGTAACAAAGAACCTGTAAACCTGCAACCTAATGTAACCCAGAACCTGTAAACCTGCAATCCAATGTATCCCAGAACCTGTAAACGTGCAAAGTAATGAAACCCAGAACCTGTAAACCTGCAACCTAATGTATCCCAGAACCTGTAAACCTGCAACCTAATGTTACCCAGAACCTGTAAACCTGCAACCTAATGTATCCCAGAACCTGTAAACCTGAAAAGTAATGTAACCCAGAACCTATAAACCTGCAACCTAATGTATCTCAGAACCTGTAAACCTGCAACCTAATGTAACCCAGAGTCTGTAAACCTGCAACCTAATGTATCCCAGAACCTGTAAACCTGCAACCTAACGTATCCCAGAACCTTTAAACCTGCAACATAATGTATCCCAGAACTTGTAAACCTGCAACCTAATGTAACCCAGAACCTGTAAACCTGCAACCTAATGTATCCCAGAACCTGCAAACCAACAAAGTAATGTAACACAGAACCTGTAAACCTGCAACCTAATGTATCCCAGAACCTGTAATCCTGCAAAGTAATGTAACGCAGAACCTGTAAACCTGCAACCTAATGTATCCCAGAACCTGTAAACCTGCAACCTAATGTAACCCAGAACCTGTAAACCTGCAACCTAATGTATCCCAGAACCTGTAAACCTGCAAAGTAATGTAACCCAGAACCTGTAAACCTGCAACTTAATGTATCCCAGAACCTGTAAACCTGCAACCTAATGTATCCCAGAACCTGTAAACATGCAACCTAATGTATCCCAGAACCAGTAAACCTGCAACCTAATGTATCCCAGAACCTGTAAACCTGCAACCTAATGTATCCCAGAACCTATAAACCTGCAACCTAATGTATCCCAGAACCTGTAAACCTGCAACCTAATGTATCCCAGAACCCGTAAACCTGCAACCTAATGCATCCCAGAACCTGTAAACCTGCAACCTAATGTATCCCAGAACCTGTAAACCTGCAACCTAATATATCCCAGAACCTGTAATCCTGCAACCTAATATATCCCAGAACCTGTAATCCTGCAACCTAATGTATCCCAGAACCTGTAAACCTGCAACCGAATGTATCCCAGAACGTGTAAACCTGCAACCTAATGTATCCCAGAACCCGTAAACCTGCAACCTAATGTATCACAGAACCTGTAAACCTGCAACCTAATGTATTCCAGAACCTGTAAAACTGCAACCTAATGTATCCAAGAACCTGTAAACCTGCAACCTAATGTATCCCCGAACCTGTAAACCTACAACCTAATGTATCCCAGAACCTGTAAACCTGCAGTCTAATGTATCCCAGAACCTGTAAACCTGCAACCTAATGTATCCCAGAACCTGTAAACCTGCAAGCTAATGTATCCCAGAACCCGTAAACCTGCAACCTAATGTATCCCAGAACCTGTAAACTTGCTACCTAATGTATCCTAGAACCTTTAAACCTGCAACCTAATGTATCCCAGAACCTGTAAACCTGCAACCTAATGTATTACAGAACCTGTAAACCTGCAACCTAATGAATCCCAGAACCCGTAAAAGTGCAACCTAATGTATCCCAGAACCTGCAACCTAATGTATCCCAGAACCCTTAAACCTGCAACCTAATGTATACCAGAACCCGTAAACCTGCAACCTAATGTATCCCAGATCCTGTAACTGACTAACCATACCCCCGGCCGGGATTGAACCCGCGGTCATAGAGTCTCAAAACTCCAGCCCGTCGCGTTAGCCACTAGACCAGATCCTGTAAACCTGCAACCTAATGTATCCCAGAACCCGTAAACCTGCAACCTAATGTATCGCAGAACCCGTAAACCTGAAACCTAATGTATCCCAGAACCTGTAAACCTGCAACCTAATGTGTCCAATAACCTGTAAACCTGCAACCTAATGTATCCCCGAACCCGTAAGCCTGTAACCAAATGCATCCCAGAATCCGTAAACCTGCAACCTAATGTATCCCAGAACCCGTAAACCTGCAAGCTAATGTATCCCAGAACCCGTAAACCTGCACCCTAATGTTTCCCAGAACCCATAAACCTGCAACTTAATGTATCCCTGAACCTGTAAACCTGCAACCTAATGTATCCCACAACCTGTAAACCTGCAACCTAATGTATCCCAGAACCCGTAAACCTGCAACCAAATGTATCCCAGAACTCGTAAAACTGCAACCTAATGTATCACATAACCCGTAAACCTGCAACCTAATGTATCCCAGAACCCGTAAACCTGCAATCTAATGTATCCGAGAACCCGTAAACCTGCAACCTAATGTGTCCGAGAAACTGTAAACCTGCAACCTAATGTATCCCAGAACCCGTAAACCTGAAACCTAATATATCCCAGAACGCGTAAACCTGCAACCTAATGTATCCCAGAACCTGTGAAATTGCAACCTAATGTATCCCAGAACCTGTAAACCTGCAACCTAATGTATCCCAGAACCCGTAAACCTGCAACCTAATGTATCCCAGAACCCGTAAACCTGCAACCTAATGTATCCCAGAACCCGTAAACCTGCAACCTAATGTATCCCAGAACCCGTAAACCTGCAACCTTATGTATCCCAGAACGCGTAAACCTGCAACCTAATGTATCCCAGAACCTGTAAACCTGCAACCTAATGTATCCCAGAACCTGCAAACCTGCAACCTAATGTATCCCAGAACTCGTAAATCTGCAACCTAATGTATCCCAGAACCCGTAAACCTGCATCCTAATGTATCCCAGAGCCTGCAAACCTGCAACCTAATGTATCCCAGAACCTGCAAACCTGCAAACCTGCAACCTAATGTATCCCAGAACCCGTAAACCTGCAACCTAATGTATCCCAGAACCCGTAAATCTGCAACCTAATGTATCCCAGAACCCGTAAACCTGCAACCTAATGTATCCCAGAACCCGTAAACCTGCAACTTAGTATATCCCAGAACCTGCAAACCTAATGTATTCCAGAACCTGCAAACCTGCAACCTAATGTATCCCAGAACCCGTAAACCTGCAGCTTAATGTATCCCAGAACCCGTAAATCTGCAACCTAATGTATCCCAGAACCTGTAAACCTGCAACCTAATGTATCCCAGAACCTGTAATCCTGCAACCTAATGTATCCCAGAACCTTTAAACCTGCAACCGAATGTATCCCAGAACCTGTAAACCTGCAACCTAATGTATCCCAGAACCCGTAAACCTGCAACCTAATGTATCCCAGAACCTGTAAACCTGCAACCTAATGTATCCCAGAACCTGTAAAACTGCAGCCTAATGTATCCAAGAACCTGTAAACCTGCAACCTAATGTATCCCCGAACCTGTAAACCTGCAACCTAATGTATCACAGATCCTATAAACCTGCAACCTAATGTATCCCAGAACCTGCAAACCTGCAACCTAGTGTATCCCAGAACCTGTAAACCTGCAATCTAATGTATCCCAGAACCTGTAAACCTGCATCCTAATGTATCCCAGAACCTGTAAACCTGGAACCTAATGTATCCCAGAACCCATAAACCTGCAACCTAATGTATCCCAGAACCTGTAAACTTGCAACCTAATGTATCCTAGAACCTTTAAACCTACAACCTAATGTATTACAGAACCTTTAAACCTGCAACCTAATGTATCCCAGAACCTGTAAACCTGCAACCTAATGTATGTCAGAACCTGTAAACTTGCAACCTAATGTATCCCAGATCCTGTAAACCTGCAACCTAATGTATTACAGAACCTGTAAACCTGCAACCTAATGAATCCCAGAACCCGTAAAAGTGCAACCTAATGTATCCCAGAACCTGCAACCTAATGTATCCCAGAACCCTTAAACCTGCAACCTAATTTATCCCAGAACCTGTAAACCTGCAATCTAATGTATCCCAGATCCTGTAACTGACTAACCATACCCCCGGCCGGGATTGAACCCGCGGTCATAGAGTCTCAAAACTCCAGCCCGTCGCGTTAGCCACTAGACCAGATCCTGTAAACCTGCAACCTAATGTATCCCAGAACTCGTAAACCTGCAACCTAATGTATCCCAGAACCTGTAAACCTGCAACCTAATGTATCCGAGAACCCATAAACCTGCAACCTAATGTATCCCAGAACCCGTAAACCTGAAACCTAATGTATCCCAGAACCTGTAAACCTGCTACCTAATGTATCCAATAACCTGTAAACCTGCAACCTAATGTATCCCCGAACCCGTAAGCCTGTAACCTAATGTATCCCAGAATCCGTAAACCTGCAACCTAATGTATCCCAGAATCCGTGAACCTGCAATCTAATGTATCCCAGAACCCGTAAACCTGCACCCTAATGTTTCCCAGAACCCATAAACCTGCAACTTAATGTATCCCAGAACCTGTAAACCTGCAACCTAATGTATCCCAGAACCCGTAAACCTGCAACCTAATGTATCCCAGAACCCGTAAATCTGCTACAAATGTATCCCAGAACTCGTAAAACTGCAACCTAATGTATCCCATATCCCGTAAACCTGCAACCTAATGTATCCCAGAACCCGTAAACCTGCAATCTAAGGTATCCCAGAACCCGTAAACCTGCAACCTAATGTATCCGAGAACCCGTAAACCTGCAACCTAATGTATCCGAGAATCTGTAAACCTGCAACCTTATGTATCCCAGAACCCGTAAACCTTCAACATAATATATCCCAGAACGCGTAAACCTGCAACCTAATGTATCCCAGAACCTGTGAAATTGCAACCTAATGTATCCCAGAACCTGTAAACCTGCAACCTAATGTATCTCAGAACCCGTAAACCTGTAACCTAATGTATCCCAGAACCCGTACACCTGCAACCTAATGTATCCCAGAACCCGTAAACCTGCAACCTAATGTATCCCAGAACCCGTAAACCTGCAACCTAATGTGTCCCAGAACCCGTAAACCTGCAACCTAATGTATCCCAGAACCCGTAAACCTGCAACCTTATGTATCCCAGAACCCGTAAACCTGCAACCTAATGTATCCCAGAACCCGTAAACCTGCAACCTAATGTATCCCAGAACCTGCAAACCTGCAACCTAATGTATCCCAGAACCCATAAACCTGCAACCTAATGTATCCCAAAACCCGTAAATCTGCAACCTAATGTATCCCAGAACCCGTAAACCTGCATCCTAATGTATCCCAGAGCCTGCAAACCTGCAACCTAATGTATCCCAGAACCTGCAAACCTGCAAACCTGCAAACCTGCAACCTAATGTATCCCAGAACCCGTAAACCTGCAACCTAATGTATCCCAGAACCCGTAAATCTGCAACCTAATGTATCCCAGAACCCGTAAATCTGCAACCTAATGTATCCCAGAACCCGTAAACCTGCAACTTAATGTATCCCAGAACCTGCAAACCTGCAACCTAATGTATCCCAGAACCTGCAAACCTGCAACCTAATGTATCCCAGAACCCGTGAACCTGCAACTTAATGTATTCCAGAACCCGTAAATCTGCAACCTAATGTATCCCAGAACCTGTAAACCTGCAACCTAATGTATCCCGGAACCCGTAATCCTGCAACCTAATGTATCCCAGAAGTCAGAACTCGACTCAGCTAAAATTTGATGTAAATCACATTAATTATAATGATAATATTAGGAGCCCAAGTGCTATAAATCAACAGTCACAAAAGATCTTTCAGGTAAACATAAAGACTGTAAGAATGTAAATTTTATTAATCAGATTGTTTTGTGTGAAATAACTAGAGAAGTTCTCCTCTGACCAGAACTTTGTCGCAAAGTTTCATTTTATTGTGTTATCCCAGGTTAAATCTGTATAATATATATTTATGTGCACAATAATATCTTTGTACTCTCAAAACCATTATAAAAACATTTGTATGTTATGGTCTTTAAGCTTAAATAAAACTTAATTATTTATATGAATATTTAAACCTTAAATGCGTGGCAATCTTACTTACAGAAAAGTTTGGATTGATATTGTCAGGTGTGTGTTCCTTTCTTCTTGGAATTTTAAAATGTTGGTTCTCATGTGATGATTTCTGATTGTTACATCTGACTGACTTCATCCATTAATGTTGCCAACCTGATTATGGAAATTCTGAGCAAATAGTTAACTTCTTAAGAAGCAAATACACACACACACGCACACACACACATACACACACACACACACACACACACACACACACACACACACACACACACACACACACACACACACACACACACACAGTGTAGTGGGTCACAGGCGCCAGGCTCCGAGAATCTTAGTGCTTTTAGGGCGTGTTTTAGCAGCTAGAAGCAACCAGTGTTAGTGACAACGTCAGTGAACAACCCTACAAGTGATAACCAGTGTATTAGCAAACATAAATAAAGTGAAGGCGAGAGAAAGCCTGAAATTATACAACAAAATTTCAAAGCGCCAGTCGTTGAGGCTTAGTTGGCACCTGTTGCCACATTGTTACACATATACAAAGTACAAATCGAGTGACTAAAGAGAAAAGACCAAATAGAATTAAGAGAGGCATAAAGTGATAACCAGTGTATTAGCAAACATAAATAAAGTGAAGGCGAGAGAAAGCCTGAAATTATACAACAAAACAACAATTATACAACAAAATTTCAAAGCACCAGTCGTTGAGGCCTAGTTGGCACCTGTTGCCACATTGTTACACATATACAAAATACAAATCGAGTGACTAAAGAGAAAAGACCAAATAGAATTAAGAGAGGGTGGCTAACGACAAAATGTGATGTAGCACACAGAGTGAACAAGCTAGCCAGAAAGGGGATATATATATATATACATACATATACATAAATATATATAAGCAGAGGTGGTGGCAGCAGTAGGCCTGAGGGAGTAGCGCCGCCATAACAGGCTGGGTGTCATCACAAATAAGTAGTGTACTTACCCAAAGTGAAGTGTAAATTATAAAAGTAGCAGTATACAAGTGATAAGTGTGGTAAATGAGGACTCAAAAGGGCAACGAGATAAGTATAGCGAAGAAGCCAGCGGCGGAAGGGCGAGGTGCACGAGTCATCGTACAGCAAGCATCGTACAGCGAGCATCGTACATCAGGCATCTGGATGGACGTCCCCTCTGACCAGTAACGTACAAATCACCTGTTTGTGGTTGGGGGAAGTCTGAGTGATAGAGCCGGCCCAGCGGTCACTGGTAACTCGATATCTAAACCCTGCTCCAGAGCGATTATCATACACACAACACCTAGCAGTAGTAGGAAGATAAACTTTGTAGGAGTAAGGATTAAGCAGGAGGATTAAGTCGTGGCTAATGGGACTACAGCTCTGACAACAGTTTCGAGAGATAATGGTCTAGGACACAAAGACAGTACAATCTGAGAAGCAAGTACTGGGTACACATGTAACTACTTTCAGTGTTAATGGTATCTCATTAGTATTATGGATACACAGAAGTGAATTGTATTTCTGGGACATATAAACAACTGACGTGCTCACACACACACACACGCGCGCACACACATACACACTCGGGGCCAGGAGCTGGGTCTCGACCCCTGGAACCACAACTAGGTGAGTACACACAGCTGATCCTTGGAATTTGACCGCCTCCCCCACAGACCTCTTACCTTTCCCCTCCCTCGCGTTTCTCCCTCTCAATACCCTCTTTCCCTCCTTTCTCCCTCTCTCTTTCTCTCCCTCTCCCTCTCTTTCTCCCTCTCTCTACCCTTTCTCTCCCCCTCACATTTCTCTCTCTCCCCCTTGGTCTTATCCCTCACCCCCATACTCTCTCCTCTCTCTCCCTCTTTCTACCCTTTCTCTCTCCTCTCTCTCCCTCTTTCTACCCTTTCTCTCTCTCCCCCACACCCTCTCCCTCCTCTACACATGTAGTAAAGGGTAGTACATAACTGGGTGAAAGAATGACTTGTTAACACACGCTAGTATTATAATTATTAGAACTACTCTCAGGGTTAGTGGTATCTCATTAGTATTACGGATACACAGAAGTGAATTGTATTTCTGGGACATATAAACAACTGACGTGCTCACACACACACACACGCGCGCACACACATACACACTCGGGGGCCAGGAGCTGGGTCTCGACCCCGAAACCACAACTAGGTGAGTACACACAGCTGATCCTTGGAATTTGACTGCCTCCCCCACAGACCTCTTACCTTTTCCCTCCCTCGCGTTTCTCTCTCTCATAGCCTTCTTCCCTCCTTTCTCCCTCTCTCTCTCTTTCTCTCCCTCTCCCTCTCCCTCTCTTTCTCCCTCTCTCTACCCTTTCTCTCCCCCCTCACATTTCTCTCCCTCCCCCTTGGTCTTATCCCTCACCCCCATACTCTCTCCTCTCTCTCCCTCTTTCTACCCTTTCTCTCTCCTCTCTCTCCCTCTTTCTACCCTCTCTCTCTCTCCCCCACACCCTCTCCCTCCTCTAGCCTTCTGTCTGTGGTAATAAGAAGTAAAAAAAAAAAAAAAAAAAAAAAAAATGGGTGGCCTTAGAGGACGGAAACCCAGAGATCTGGTGGACGAACCAGGGAGGAAAGACTGGGAGCTAGAGCTCCAAAAAAGGGAGGAAGAGTGAGGAAGGAAGATAGTAGAGCTTGGTAAGAAAATGGAGGAGCGGATAGCTGAAGAGTGCAGGAAGTGGGAAGTACAGGTCTTAGCAGCAGAAGCTAGGATACAGTGCTTAGAAGAGAAACTGCAAAGCCTGAAACAGATTAGAGAGACAAATGACAATTCAGGTGTGACATCAGGAAATTCAAAGTCAGGCGCAGACAAGGGGATGGTAAGCAACAACGGAGACATGCCGAGCATGAAGGCCCTATCAGACCCACGTGGGGCCAGGGAAAAGACGACGAGCACACTAAGATCAAACGACAGGTCCGAAAACAATGAAGGTATGCTATATGCAGAGATTCTAACAGCCAACTGCAGTAGCAAGGGACAGCTGGTCAGGAAAGACAGTCCACTGAGAATAGAAGTTTCAGATATGACAGGGACTGAAGGCAAGAACATGTCAATGGAAGGAAATAAAATGCCTCAGAGGACGCAGATGGAGACTCAGTGGGAGGAGGAAAGGGCGAGGTCAGTTTTTGTGTACAGGCTCCAAGAAGCCAAGGGGGCCAACTTTGAAGAAATAAAACAGGAGGAGAAAAAAATGATTGAAGGCATCATGAAAACAATAGGGGAGGGCAATATGACCCAGGTGACAAATTTTCAGAGAATTGGGTGGTTTGCTAGTGGAAGGATACGGCCTGTCAGAGTAACTTTCAAGGAAGAAACAGTTCGAACCAGGATTCTGCAAGAGAAAGCAAGACTGAGGGACAAAGAGGGGTACCAGAGAGTATACCTCGACCGCGACAGAACACAAGAAGAAAGGACTACACTGAAAGAGAGGGTACAGAGACGCAAGGAGGAACGAGAAGCAATGAAAATGAGCAGGACCCAGACACAGGAGGAAGGGCAAACACACCCCACAGAATCTCCCACCAAAAGACTCCACCCGCGACATTCCCAACGCAACTGAGCAACCTATACTACAACCCACTCACTGTTCCCTCTGCCACCAATCCCCATATCACAAACCTCACCCCAACAGCTGTCCCTTATGGGCATTCTGACCCCACCCCCATCAACACAAACCCCACCTACACCACAGCCCCATATAGGCCCCCACCAAGGCTCTTGCTCCCCCAACCCCAATATTCTTGCATGACCACAATGATAGAAAAGAAACTAAAGGTTTGGCACACAAACGTGGATGGAATAATGAATAAACATGAGGAGTGGAATGAAAGAATCAGTGAAAAATCCCCAGACATCATAGCAGTCACAGAAACAAAACTCGATGAGACAATAACACACAATCTTCCCAACAGGATATCAGATCCTGAGGAAAGATAGAAGGAGTAGAGGGGGAGGAGGGGTTGCACTGCTCATAAAACACCGATGGGGATTTGAGGAAATGGAAGGCATGGACATGATTGGAGAAAGAGACTACACTGTAGGTACAGTTCAGTCCGGAGAACATAAAGTAGTCATTGGAGTGATGTATAACCCACCACAGAACTGCAGGAGGCCAAGAGAGGAGTACGAAGTAAACAACAGGGTGATGGTGGACACACTGGCTGAGGTGGCAAGAAGAGCTCACTCGAGCAGAGCAAAGTTACTGGTAATGGGCGATTTCAACCACAGGGAGATCGACTGGGAAAACCTGGAGCCACATGGGGGTCCCGAAACATGGAGAGCCAAGATGATGGATGTGGTACTTGAAAACCTCATGCATCAACATGTCAGGGACACAACCAGAGAGAGAGGGGAGGATGAGCCAGCAAGACTGGATCTTGTGTTCACCCTGAGCAGTTCAGACATTGAGGACATCACTTATGAGAGGCCCCTTGGAGCTAGCGATTATGTGGTTCTGAGTTTTGACTATATAGTAGAGTTACAAGTGGAGAAGGTAACAGGAACTGAAGGGGAAAGGCCAAACTATAAAAGGGGGGACTACACAGGTATGAGAAACTTCCTGCAGGAGGTTCAGTGGGACAGAGAAATGGTAGGAAAATCAGTAAACGAGATGATGGAATATGTGGCAACAAAGTGCAAGGAGGCAGAGGAAAGTTTTGTTCCCAAGGGAAACGGAAATAATAGGAAGACCAAAACGAGTCCTTGGTTTACCCGAAGGTGTAGGGAGGCAAAAACTAAGTGCAACAGAGAATGGAAAAGGTACAGGAGGCATAGGACCCAGGAAAACAAGGAGATTAGTAGAAGAGCCAGAAACGAGTATGCACAGATAAGGAGGGAGGCCCAGCGACAGTATGAAAACGACATAGCATCGAAAGTCAAATCTGACCCGAAACTGCTGTATAGCCACATTAGGAGGAAGACAACAGTCAAGGACCAGGTGATAAGGCTGAGGAAAGAAGGTGGAGAACTCACAAGAAACGATCAAGAGGTATGTGAGGAGCTCAACACGAGATTTAAGGAAGTATTTACAGTAGAGACAGGAAGGACTCTGGGGGGACAGACCAGATGGGGACACCAGCAAGGAATACACCAACAAGTGTTGGACGACATACATACAGATGAGGAGGAGGTGAAGAAACTGCTAAGGGACATCGATACCTCAAAGGCAATGGGACCAGACAACATCTCCCCGTGGGTCCTTAGAGAGGGAGCAGATATGTTGTGCGTGCCACTTACCACAATCTTCAACACATCCCTGGAAACTGGGCAACTACCTGAGGTATGGAAGACGGCAAATGTAGTTCCCATTTTTAAAAAAGGAGACAGAAAAGAGGCACTAAACTATAGACCTGTGTCATTGACGTGTATAGTATGCAAAATTATGGAGAAGATTATCAGGAGGAGAGTGGTGGAGCACCTGGAACGGAACAGGAGTATAAATGCCAACCAGCACGGATTCACGGAAGGCAAATCCTGTGTCACAAACCTTCTGGAGTTTTATGATAAAATAACAGAAGTAAGACAAGAGAGAGAGGGGTGGGTTGATTGCATCTTCTTGGACTGCAAGAAGGCCTTCGACACAGTTCCTCACAAGAGGTTACTGAAAAAGCTAGAAGATCAGGCACACATAACAGGAAAGGCACTGCAATGGATCAGAGAATACCTGACAGGGAGGCAACAACGAGTCATGGTACGTGACGAGGTGTCAGAGTGGGCGCTTGTGACAAGCGGGGTTCCACAGGGGTCAGTCCTAGGACCTGTGCTGTTCTTGGTATATGTGAACGACATAACGGAAGGGATAGACTCAGAAGTGTCCTTGTTTGCAGATGATGTGAAGTTAATGAGAAGAATCAAATCGGATGAGGATCAGGCAGGACTACAAAGAGACCTGGACAGGCTGCAAGCCTGGTCCAGCAACTGGCTCCTTGAGTTTAACCCTGCCAAATGCAAAGTCATGAAGATTGGGGAAGGGCAAAGAAGACCGCAGACACAATATAGTTTAGATGGCCAAAGACTGCAAACCTCACTCAAGGAAAAAGATCTGGGGGTGAGTATAACACCGAGCATATCTCCTGAGGCGCACATAAATCAGATAACTGCTGCAGCATACGGGCGCCTGGCAAACCTACGGATAGCGTTCCGATACCTCAGTAAGGAGTCGTTCAAGACCCTGTATACCATTTACGTCAGGCCCATACTGGAGTATGCAGCACCAGTTTGGAATCCACACCTAGTCAAGCACGTCAAGAAATTAGAGAAAGTGCAAAGGTTTGCAACAAGACTAGTCCCAGAGCTACGGGGATTGTCCTACGAAGAAAGGTTGAGGGAAATCGGCCTGACGACACTGGAGGCCAGGAGGGTCAGGGGAGAGATGATAACGACATATAAAATACTGCGCGGAATAGACAAGGTGGACAAAGACAGGATGTTCCAGAGATGGGACACAGACACAAGAGGTCACAATTGGAAGTTGAAGACTCAGATGAATCGAAGGGATGTTAGGA
>NW_027195048.1:585000-643942 GCF_038502225.1 Cherax quadricarinatus
CACCTGAGGTAGTCAGTAGCACCTGAGGTAGTCAGTAGCACCTGAGGTAGTCAGTAGCACCTGAGGTAGTCAGTAGCACCTGAGGTACTCAGTAGCACCTGAGGTAGTCAGTAGCACCTGAGGTAGCCAATAACACCTGAGGTAGTCAGTAGCACCTGAGGTAGTCAGTAGCACCTGAGGTAGTCAGTAGCACCTGAGGTAGTCAGTAGCACCTGAGGTAGTCAGTAGCACCTGAGGTAGTCAGTAGCACCTGAGGTAGTCAGTAGCGCCTGAGGTAGTCAGTAGCACCTGAGGCAGTCAGTAGCACCTGAGGTAGTCAGTAGCACCTGAGGTAGTCAGTAGCACCTGAGGTAGTCAGTAGCACCTTAGGTAGTCAGTAGCACCTGAGGTAGTCAGTAACACCTGAGGTAGTCAGTAGCACCTGAGGTAGTCAGTAGCACCTGAGGTAGTCAGTAGCACCTGAGGTAGTCAGTAGCACCTGAGGTAGTCAGTAGCACCTGAGGTAGTCAGTAGCGCCTGAGGTAGTCAGTAGCACCTGAGGTAGTCAGTAGCACCTGAGGTAGTCAGTAGCACCTGAGGTAGTCAGTAGCACCTGAGGTAGTCAGTAGCACCTGTGGTAGTCAATTGTACCTGAGGTAGTCAGTAGCACCTGAGGTAGCCAATAACACCTGAGGTAGTCAGTAGCACCTGAGGTAGTCAATTGCACCTGAGGTAGTCAGTAGCACCTGAGGTAGTCAGTAGCACCTGAAGTAGTCAGTAGCACCTGAGGTAGTCAGTAGCACCTGAGGTAGTCAGTAGCACCTGAGGTAGTCAGTAGCACTTGAGGTAGTCAGTAGCACCTGAGGTAGTCAGTAGCACCTGAGGTAGTCAGTAGCACCTGAGGTAGTCAGTAGCACCTGAGGTAGTCAGTAGCGCCTGAGGTAGTCAGTAGCACCAGAGGTAGTCAGTAGCACCTGAGGTAGTCAGTAGCACCTGAGGTAGTCAGTAGCACCTGAGGTAGTCAGTAGCACCTGTGGTAGTCAATTGTACCTGAGGTAGTCAGTAGCACCTGAGGTAGTCAGTAGCACCTGAGGTAGTCAGTAGCACCTGAGGTAGTCAGTAGCACCTGAGGTAGTCAGTAGCACCTGAGGTAGTCAGTAGCACCTGAGGTAGTCAGTAGCACCTGAGGTAGTCAATTGCACCTGAGGTAGTCAGTAGCACCTGAGGTAGTCAGTAGCACCTGAAGCAGTCAGTAGCACCTGAGGTAGTCAGTAGCACCTGAGGTAGTCAGTAGCACCTGAGGTAGTCAGTAGCACTTGAGGTAGTCAGTAGCACCTGAGGTAGTCAGTAGCACCTGAGGTAGTCAGTAGCACCTGAGGTAGTCAGTAGCACCTGAGGTAGTCAATAGCACCTGAGGTAGTCAATAGCACCTGAGGTAGTCAGTAGCACCTGAGGTAGTCAGTAGCACCTGAGGTAGTCAATAGCACCTGAGGTAGTCAGTAGCACCTGAGGTAGTCAGTAGCACCTGAGGTAGTCAATAGCACCTGAGGTAGTCAGTAGCACCTGAGGTAGTCAGTAGCACCTGAGGTAGTCAGTAGCACCTGAGGTAGTCAATAGCACCTGAGGTAGTCAGTAGCACCTGAGGTAGTCAGTAGCACCTGAGGTAGTCAATAGCACCTGAGGTAGTCAGTAGCACCTGAGGTAGTCAGTAGCACTTGAGGTAGTCAGTAGCACCTGAGGTAGTCAGTAGCACCTGAGGTAGTCAGTAGCACCTGAGGTAGTGAGTAGCACCTGAGGTAGTCATTAGCACCTGAGGTAGCCAATAACACCTGAGGTAGTCAGTAGCACCTGAGGTAGTCAATTGCACCTGAGGTAGTCAGTAGCACCTGAGGTAGTCAGTATCACCTGAAGTAGTCAGTAGCACCTGAGGTAGTCAGTAGCACCTGAGGTAGTCAGTAGCACCTGAGGTAGTCAGTAGCACTTGAGGTAGTCAGTAGCACCTGAGGTAGTCAGTAGCACCTGAGGTAGTCAGTAGCACCTGAGGTAGTCAGTAGCACCTGAGGTAGTCAGTAGCGCCTGAGGTAGTCAGTAGCACCAGAGGTAGTCAGAAGCACCTGAGGTAGTCAGTAGCACCTGAGGTAGTCAGTAGCACCTGAGGTAGTCAATAGCACCTGAGGTAGTCAGTAGCACCTGAGGTAGTGAGTAGCACCTGAGGTAGTCAATAGCACCTGAGGTAGTCAGTAGCACCTGAGGTAGTCAGTAGCACCTGAGGTAGTCAGTAGCACCTGAGGTACTCAGTAGCACCTGAGGTAGTCAGTAGCACCTGAGGTAGTCAGTAGCACCTGAGGTAGTCAATAGCACCAGAGGTAGTCAGTAGCACCTGAGGTAGTCAGTAGCACCTGAGGTAGTCAGTAGCATTTGAGGTAGTCAGTAGCACCTGAGGTAGTCAATAGCACCTGAGGTAGTCAGTAGCACCTGAGGTAGTCAGTAGCACCTGAGGTAGTCAGTAGCACCTGAGGTAGTCAATAGCACCTGAGGTAGTCAGTAGCACCTGAGGTAGTGAGTAGCACCTGAGGTAGTCAATAGCACCTGAGGTAGTCAGTAGCACCTGAGGTAGTCAGTAGCACCTGAGGTAGTCAGTAGCACCTGTGGTAGTCAATTGTACCTGAGGTAGTCACTAGCACCTGAGGTAGACAGTAGCACCTGAGGTAGTCAGTAGCACCTGAGGTAGTCAGTAGCACCTGAGGTAGTCAGTAGCACCTGAGGTAGTCAGTAGCACCTGAGGTAGTCAGTAGCACCTTAGGTAGTCAGTAGCACCTGAGGTAGTCAGTAGCACCTGAGGTAGTCAGTAGCACCTGAGGTAGTCAGTAGCACCTGAGGTAGTCAGTAGCACCTGAGGTAGTCAGTAGCACCTGAGGTAGTCAGTAGCACCTGAGGTAGTCAGTAGCACCTGAGGTAGTCAGTAGCACCTGAGGTAGTCAGTAGCACCTGAGGTAGTCAGTAGCACCTGAGGTAGTCAGTAGCACCTGAGGTAGTCAGTAGCACCTGAGGTAGTCAATAGCACCTGAGGTAGTCAGTAGCACCTGAGGTAGTCAGTAGCACCTGAGGTAGTCAGTAGCACCTGAGGTACTCAGTAGCACCTGAGGTAGTCAGTAGCACCTGAGGTAGTCAGTAGCACCTGAGGTAGTCAATAGCACCAGAGGTAGTCAGTAGCACCTGAGGTAGTCAGTAGCACCTGAGGTAGTCAGTAGCATTTGAGGTAGTCAGTAGCACCTGAGGTAGTCAATAGCACCTGAGGTAGTCAGTAGCACCTGAGGTAGTCAGTAGCACCTGAGGTAGTCAGTAGCACCTGAGGTAGTCAATAGCACCTGAGGTAGTCAGTAGCACCTGAGGTAGTGAGTAGCACCTGAGGTAGTCAATAGCACCTGAGGTAGTCAGTAGCACCTGAGGTAGTCAGTAGCACCTGAGGTAGTCAGTAGCACCTGAGGTACTCAGTAGCACCTGAGGTAGTCAGTAGCACCTGAGGTAGTCAGTAGCACCTGAGGTAGTCAATAGCACCAGAGGTAGTCAGTAGCACCTGAGGTAGTCAGTAGCACCTGAGGTAGTCAGTAGCATTTGAGGTAGTCAGTAGCACCTGAGGTAGTCAATAGCACCTGAGGTAGTCAGTAGCACCTGAGGTAGTCAGTAGCACCTGAGGTAGTCAGTAGCACCTGAGGTAGTCAATAGCACCTGAGGTAGTCAGTAGCACCTGAGGTAGTGAGTAGCACCTGAGGTAGTCAATAGCACCTGAGGTAGTCAGTAGCACCTGAGGTAGTCAGTAGCACCTGAGGTAGTCAATAGCACCTGAGGTAGTCAGTAGCACCTGAGGTAGTGAGTAGCACCTGAGGTAGTCAATAGCACCTGAGGTAGTCAGTAGCACCTGAGGTAGTCAGTAGCACCTGAGGTAGTCAGTAGCACCTGTGGTAGTCAATTGTACCTGAGGTAGTCACTAGCACCTGAGGTAGACAGTAGCACCTGAGGTAGTCAGTAGCACCTGAGGTAGTCAGTAGCACCTGAGGTAGTCAGTAGCACCTGAGGTAGTCAGTAGCACCTGAGGTAGTCAGTAGCACCTTAGGTAGTCAGTAGCACCTGAGGTAGTCAGTAGCACCTGAGGTAGTCAGTAGCACCTGAGGTAGTCAGTAGCACCTGAGGTAGTCAGTAGCACCTGAGGTAGTCAGTAGCACCTGAGGTAGTCAGTAGCACCTGAGGTAGTCAGTAGCACCTGAGGTAGTCAGTAGCACCGGAGGTAGTCAGTAGCACCTGAGGTAGTCAGTAGCACCTGAGGTAGTCAGTAGCACCTGAGGTAGTCAGTAGCACCTGAGGTAGTCAGTAGTACCTGTGGTAGTCAATTGTACCTGAGGTAGTCAGTAGCACCTGAGGTAGTCAGTAGCACCTGAGGTAGTCAGTAGCACCTGAGGTAGTCAGTAGCACCTGAGGTAGTCAGTAGCACCTGAGGTAGTCAGTAGCACCTGAGGTACTCAGTAGCACCTGAGGTAGTCAGTAGCACCTGAGGTAGCCAATAGCACCTGAGGTAGTCAGTAGCACCTGAGGTAGTCAATTGCACCTGAGGTAGTCAGTAGCACCTGAGGTAGTCAGTAGCACCTGAAGTAGTCAGTAGCACCTGAGGTAGTCAGTAGCACCTGAGGTAGTCAGTAGCACCTGAGGTAGTCAGTAGCACCTGAGGTAGTCAGTAGCACCTGAGGTAGTCAGTAGCACCTGAGGTAGTCAGTAGCACCTGAGGTAGTCAGTAGCACCTGAGGTAGTGAATAGCACCTGAGGTAGTGAATAGCACCTGAGGTAGTCAGTAGCACCTGAGGTAGTCAATTGCACCTGAGGTAGTCAGTAGCACCTGAGGTAGTCAATTGCACCTGAGGTAGTCAGTAGCACCTGAGGTAGTCAGTAGCACCTGAAGTAGTCAGTAGCACCTGAGGTAGTCAGTAGCACCTGAGGTAGTCAGTAGCACGTGAGGTAGTCAGTAGCACTTGAGGTAGTCAGTAGCACCTGAGGTAGTCAGTAGCACCTGAGGTAGTCAGTAGCACCTGAGGTAGTCAGTAGCACCTGAGGTAGTCAGTAGCGCCTGAGGTAGTCAGTAGCACCTGAGGTAGTCAGTAGCACCTGAGGTAGTCAGTAGCACCTGAGGTAGTCAGTAGCACCTGAGGTAGTCAGTAGCACCTGTGGTAGTCAATTGTACCTGAGGTAGTCAGTAGCACCTGAGGTAGTCAGTAGCACCTGAGGTAGTCAGTAGCACCTGAGGTAGTCAGTAGCACCTGAGGTAGTCAGTAGCACCTGAGGTACTCAGTAGCACCTGAGGTAGTCAGTAGCACCTGAGGTAGTCAATTGCACCTGAGGTAGTCAGTAGCACCTGAGGTAGTCAGTAGCACCTGAAGTAGTCAGTAGCACCTGAGGTAGTCAGTAGCACCTGAGGTAGTCATAAGCACCTGAGGTAGTCAGTAGCGCTTGAGGTAGTCAGTAGCACCTGAGGTAGTCAGTAGCACCTGAGGTAGTCAGTAGCACCTGAGGTAGTCAGTAGCACCTGAGGTAGTCAATAGCACCTGAGGTAGTCAATAGCACCTGAGGTAGTCAGTAGCACCTGAGGTAGTCAGTAGCACCTGAGGTAGTCAATAGCACCTGAGGTAGTCAGTAGCACCTGAGGTAGTCAGTAGCACCTGAGGTAGTCAATAGCACCTGAGGTAGTCAGTAGCACCTGAGGTAGTCAGTAGCACCTGAGGTAGTCAGTAGCACCTGAGGTAGTCAATAGCACCTGAGGTAGTCAGTAGCACCTGAGGTAGTCAGTAGCACCTGAGGTAGTCAATAGCACCTGAGGTAGTCAGTAGCACCTGAGGTAGTCAGTAGCACTTGAGGTAGTCAGTAGCACCTGAGGTAGTCAGTAGCACCTGAGGTAGTCAGTAGCACCTGAGGTAGTGAGTAGCACCTGAGGTAGTCAATAGCACCTGAGGTAGTCAATAGCACCTGAGGTAGTCAGCAGCACCTGAGGTAGTCAGTAGCACCTGAGGTAGTCAATAGCACCTGAGGTAGTCAGTAGCACCTGAGGTAGTCAGTAGCACCTGAGGTAGTCAATAGCACCTGAGGTAGTCAGTAGCACCTGAGGTAGTCAGTAGCACCTGAGGTAGTCAGTAGCACCTGAGGTACTCAGTAGCACCTGAGGTAGTCAGTAGCACCTGAGGTAGTCAGTAGCACCTGAGGTAGTCAATAGCACCAGAGGTAGTCAGCAGCACCTGAGGTAGTCAGTAGCACCTGAGGTAGTCAGTAGCATTTGAGGTAGTCAGTAGCACCTGAGGTAGTCAATAGCACCTGAGGTAGTCAGTAGCACCTGAGGTAGTCAGTAGCACCTGAGGTAGTCAGTAGCACCTGAGGTAGTCAATAGCACCTGAGGTAGTCAGTAGCACCTGAGGTAGTGAGTAGCACCTGAGGTAGTCAATAGCACCTGAGGTAGTCAGTAGCACCTGAGGTAGTCAGTAGCACCTGAGGTAGTCAGTAGCACCTGAGGTAGACAGTAGCACCTGAGGTAGTCAGTAGCACCTGAGGTAGTCAGTAGCACCTGAGGTAGTCAGTAGCACCTGAGGTAGTCAGTAGCACCTGAGGTAGTCAGTAGCACCTTAGGTAGTCAGTAGCACCTGAGGTAGTCAGTAGCACCTGAGGTAGTCAGTAGCACCTGAGGTAGTCAGTAGCACCTGAGGTAGTCAGTAGCACCTGAGGTAGTCAGTAGCACCTGAGGTAGTCAGTACCACCTGAGGTAGTCAGTAGCACCTGAGGTAGTCAGTAGCACCTGAGGTAGTCAGTAGCACCTGAGGTAGTCAGTAGCACCTGAGGTAGTCAGTAGCACCTGAGGTAGTCAGTAGTACCTGTGGTAGTCAATTGTACCTGAGGTAGTCAGTAGCACCTGAGGTAGTCAGTAGCACCTGAGGTAGTCAGTAGCACCTGAGGTAGTCAGTAGCACCTGAGGTAGTTAGTAGCACCTGAGGTACTCAGTAGCACCTGAGGTAGTCAGTAGCACCTGAGGTAGCCAATAGCACCTGAGGTAGTCAGTAGCACCTGAGGTAGTCAATTGCACCTGAGGTAGTCAGTAGCACCTGAGGTAGTCAGTAGCACCTGAAGTAGTCAGTAGCACCTGAGGTAGTCAGTAGCACCTGAGGTAGTCAGTAGCACCTGAGGTAGTCAGTAGCACTTGAGGTAGTCAGTAGCACCTGAGGTAGTCAGTAGCACCTGAGGTAGTCAGTAGCACCTGAGGTAGTCAGTAGCACCTGAGGTAGTGAATAGCACCTGAGGTAGTGAATAGCACCTGAGGTAGTCAGTAGCACCTGAAGTAGTCAGTAGCACCTGAGGTAGTCAATAGCACCTGAGGTAGTCAGTAGCACCTGAGGTAGTCAGTAGCACCTGAGGTAGTCAATAGCACCTGAGGTAGTCAGTAGTACCTGAGGTAGTCAGTAGCACCTGAGGTAGTCAGTAGCACCTGAGGTAGTCAGTAGCACCTGAGGTAGTCAGTAGCACCTGAGGTAGTCAATAGCACCTGAGGTAGTGAGTAGCACCTGAGGTAGTGAGTAGCACCTGAGGTAGTCAATAGCACCTGAGGTAGTCAGTAGCACCTGAGGTAGTCAGTAGCACCTGAGGTAGTCAGTAGCACCTGAGGTAGTCAGTAGCACCTGAGGTAGTCAATAGCACCTGAGGTAGTCAGTAGCACCTGAGGTAGTCAGTAGCACCTGAGGTAGTCAATAGCACCTGAGGTAGTCAGTAGCACCTGAGGTAGTCAGTAGCACCTGAGGTAGTCAATAGCACCTGAGGTAGTCAGTAGCACCTGAGGTAGTCAGTAGCACCTGAAGTAGTCAGTAGTACCTGAGGTAGTCAGTAGCACCTGAGGTAGTCAGTAGCACCTGAGGTAGTCAGTAGCACCTGAGGTAGTCAGTAGCACCTGAGGTAGTCAATAACACCTGAGGTAGTCAATAGCACCTGAGGTAGTCAGTAGCAACTGAGGTAGTCAGTAGCACCTGAGGTAGTCAGTAGCACCTGAGGTAGTCAGTAGCACCTGAGGTAGTCAGTAGCACCTGAGGTAGTCAATAGCACCTGAGGTAGTCAGTAGCACCTGAGGTAGTCAGTAGCACCTGAGGTAGTCAGTAGCACCTGAGGTAGTCAGTAGCACCTGAGGTAGTCAGTAGCACCTGAGGTAGTCAATAGCACCTGAGGTAGTCAGTAGCACCTGAGGTAGTCAATAGCACCTGAGGTAGTCAGTAGCACCTGAGGTAGTCAGTAGCACCTGAGGTAGTCAGTAGCACCTGAGGTAGTCAGTAGCACCTGAGGTAGTCAGTAGCACCTGAGGTAGTCAGTAGCACCTGAGGTAGTCAGTAGCACCTGAGGTAGTCAGTAGCACCTGAGGTAGTCAGTAGCACCTGAGGTAGTCAGTAGCACCTTAGGTAGTCAGTAGCACCTGAGGTAGTCAGTAGCACCTGAGGTAGTCAGTAGCACCTGAGGTAGTCAGTAGCACCTGAGGTAGTCAGTAGCACCTGAGGTAGTCAGTAGCACCTGAGGTAGTCAGTAGCACCTGAGGTAGTCAGTAGCACCTGAGGTAGTCAGTAGCACCTGAGGTAGTCAGTAGCACCTGAGGTAGTCAGTAGCACCTGAGGTAGTCAGTAGCACCTGAGGTAGTCAGTAGCACCTGAGGTAGTCAGTAGCACCTGAGGTAGTCAGTAGCACCTGAGGTAGTGAGTAGCACCTGAGGTAGTCAGTAGCACCTGAGGTAGTCAGTAGCACCTGAGGTAGTCAGTAGCACCTGAGGTAGTCAGTAGCACCTGAGGTAGTCAGTAGCACCTGAGGTAGTCAGTAGCACCTGAGGTAGTCAGTAGCACCTGAGGTAGTCAGTAGCACCTGAGGTAGTCAGTAGCACCTGAGGTAGTCAGTAGCACCTGAGGTAGTCAGTAGCACCTGAGGTAGTCAGTAGCACCTGAGGTAGTCAGTAGCACCTGGAGTATTTTAATAAATGTGACTTTATGGACATGAGGGAAAAAAATATATTATATTTTATTTATTATCACACTGGCCGATTCCCACCAAGGCGGGGTGGCCCACCAAGGCAGGGTGGCCCACCAAGGCGGGGTGGCCCACCAAGGCGGGGTGGCCCACCAAGGCGGGGTGGCCCACCAAGGCAGGGTGGCCCACCAAGGCAGGGTGGCCCACCAAGGCGGGGTGGCCCACCAAGGCAGGGTGGCCCACCAAGGCGTGGTGGCCCACCAAGGCAGGGTGGCCCACCAAGGCGGGGTGGCCCACCAAGGCGGGGTGGCCCACCAAGGCAGGGTGGCCCACCAAGGCGGGATGGCCCACCAAGGCAGGGTGGCCCACCAAGGCGGGGTGGCCCACCAAGGCGGGGTGGCCCACCAAGGCAGGGTGGCCCACCAAGGCGGGGTGGCCCACCAAGGCAGGGTGGCCCACCAAGGCGGGGTGGCCCACCAAGGCAGGGTGGCTCACCAAGGCGGGGTGGCCCACCAAGTCGGGGTGGCCCACCAAGGCAGGGTGGCCCACCAAGGCGGGGTGGCCCACCAAGGCGGGGTGGCCCACCAAGGCAGGGTGGCCCACCAAGGCGGGGTGGCCCACCAAGGCAGGGTGGCCCACCAAGGCAGGGTGGCCCACCAAGGCAGGGTGGCCCACCCAGGCGGGGTGGCCCACCAAGGCGGGGTGGCCCACCAAGGCAGGGTGGCCCACCAAGGCGGGGTGGGCCACCAAGGCGGGGTGGCCCACCAAGGCAGGGTGGCCCACCAAGGCGGGGTGGCCCACCAAGGCAGGGTGGCCCACCAAGGCAGGGTGGCCCACCAAGGCAGGGTGGCCCACCAAGGCGGGGTGGCCCACCAAGGCAGGGTGGCCTACCAAGGCAGGGTGGCCCACCAAGGCGGGGTGGCCCACCAAGGCGGGGTGGCCCACCAAGGAGGGGTGGCCCACCAAGGCGGGGTGGCCCACCAAGGCAGGGTGGCCCACCAAGGCAGGGTGGCCCACCAAGGCAGGGTGGCCCACTAAGGCGGGGTGGCCCACCAAGGCAGGGTGGCCTACCAAGGCAGGGTGGCCCACCAAGGCGGGGTGGCCCACCAAGGAGGGGTGGCCCACCAAGGAGGGGTGGCCCACCAAGGAGGGGTGGCCCACCAAGGAGGGGTGGCCCACCAAGGAGGGGGTGGCCCACCAAGGCAGGGTGGCCTACCAAGGCAGGGTGGCCCACCAAGGCAGGGTGGCATACCAAGGCAGGGTGGCCCACCAAGGCAGGGTGGCCCACCAAGGCGGGGTGGCCCACCAAGGCGGGGTGGCCCACCAAGGCAGGGTGGCCCACCAAGGCGGGGTGGCCCACCAAGGCAGGGTGGCCCACCAAGGCGGGGTGGCCCACCAAGGCAGGGTGGCCCACCAAGGCAGGGTGGCCCACCAAGGCGGGGTGGCCCACCAAGGCGGGGTGGCCCACCAAGGCAGGGTGGCCCACCAAGGCGGGGTGGCCCACCAAGGCAGGGTGGCCCACCAAGGCAGGGTGGCCCACCAAGGCAGGGTGGCCCACCAAGGCGGGGTGGCCCACCAAGGCGGGGTGGCCCACCAAGGCAGGGTGGCCCACCAAGGCGGGATGGCCCACCAAGGCAGGGTGGCCCACCAAGGCAGGGTGGCCCACCAAGGCAGGGTGGCCCACCAAGGCGGGGTGGCCCACCAAGGCAGGGTGGCCTACCAAAGCAGGGTGGCCCACCAAGGCGGGGTGGCCCACCAAGGAGGGGTGGCCCACCAAGGAGGGGTGGCCCACCAAGGCGGGGTGGCCCACCAAGGCAGGGTGGCCCACCAAGGCAGGGTGGCCCACCAAGGCAGGGTGGCCCACTAAGGCGGGGTGGCCCACCAAGGCAGGGTGGCCTACCAAGGCAGGGTGGCCCACCAAGGCGGGGTGGCCCACCAAGGAGGGGTGGCCCACCAAGGAGGGGTGGCCCACCAAGGAGGGGTGGCCCACCAAGGAGGGGTGGCCCACCAAGGAGGGGTGGCCCACCAAGGCAGGGTGGCCTACCAAGGCAGGGTGGCCCACCAAGGCAGGGTGGCCCACCAAGGCAGGGTGGCCCACCAAGGCAGGGTGGCCCACCAAGGCGGGGTGGCCCACCAAGGCGGGGTGGCCCACCAAGGCAGGGTGGCCCACCAAGGCAAGGTTGCCCACCAAGGCAGGGTGGCCCACCAAGGCAGGGTGGCCCACCAAGGCAGGGTGGCCCACCAAGGCAGGGTGGCCCACCAAGGCGGGGTGGCCCACCAAGGCAGGGTGGCCTACCAAGGCAGGGTGGCCCACCAAGGCGGGGTGGCCCACCAAGGAGGGGTGGCCCACCAAGGAGGGGTGGCCCACCAAGGAGGGGTGGCCCACCAAGGAGGGGTGGCCCACCAAGGAGGGGTGGCCCACCAAGGAGGGGTGGCCCACCAAGGCAGGGTGGCCTACCAAGGCAGGGTGGCCCACCAAGGCAGGGTGGCCCACCAAGGCGGGGTGGCCCACCAAGGCGGGGTGGCCCACCAAGGCAGGGTGGCCCACCAAGGCAAGGTTGCCCACCAAGGCAGGGTGGCCCACCAAGGCAGGGTGGCCCACCAAGGCAGGGTGGCCCACCAAGGCAGGGTGGCCCACCAAGGCAGGGTGGCCTACCAAGGCAGGGTGGCCCACCAAGGCAGGGTGGCCCACCAAGGCAGGGTGGCCCACCAAGGCAGGGTGGCCCACCAAGGCAGGGTGGCCCACCAAGGCAGGGTGGCCCACCAAGGCGGGGTGGCCCACCAAGGCTGGGTGGCCCACCAAGGCGGGGTGGCCCACCAAGGCAGGGTGGCCCACCAAGGCAGGGTTGCCCACCAAGGCAGGGTGGCCCACCAAGGCAGGGTGGCCCACCAAGGCAGGGTGGCCCACCAAGGCAGGGTGGCCTACCAACGCAGGGTGGCCCACCAAGGCAGGGTGGCCCACCAAGGCAGGGTGGCCCACCAAGGCAGGGTGGCTCACCAAGGCAGGGTGGCCCACCAAGGCAGGGTGGCCCACCAAGGCAGGGTGGCCCACCAAGGCAGGGTGGCCCACCAAGGAAGGGTGGCCTGCCAAGGCAGGGTGGCCTACCAAGGCAGGGTGGCCCACCAAGGCGGGGTGGCCCACCAAGGCAGGGTGGCCCACCAAGGCAGGGTGGCCCACCAAGGCAGGGTGGCCCGAAAAAGAAAAACTTTCACCATCATTCACTCCATCACTGTCTTACCAGAAGGGTGCTTTACACTACAGTTTTTAAACTGCAACATTAACACCCCTCCTTCAGAGTGCAGGCACTGTACTTCCCATCTCCATGACTCAAGTCCGGCCTGCCGGTTTCCCTGAACCCCTTCATAAATGTTACTTTGCTCACACTCCAACAGCACGTCAAGTATTAAAAACCATTCGTCTCCATTCACTCCTATCAAACACGCTCACGCATGCCTGCTGGAAGTCCAAGCCCCTTGCACACAAAACCTCCAGTACCCCCTCCCTCCAACCTTTCCTAGGCCGACCCCTACCCCGCCTTCCTTCCACTACAGACTGATACACTCCTGAAGTCATTCTGTTTCGCTCCATTCTCTCTACATGTCCGAACCACCTCAACAACCCTTCCTCAGCCCTCTAGACAACAGTTTTGGCAATCCCGCACCTCCTCCTAACTTCCAAACTAAAAATTCTCTGCATTATATTTACACCACACATTGCCCTCAGACATGACATCTCCACTGCCTCCAGCCTTTTCCTCGCTGCAACATTCATCACCCATGCTTCACACCCATATAAGAGCGTTGGTAAAACTATACTCTCATACATTCCCCTCTTTGCCTCCAAGGACAAACTTCTTTGTCTCCACAGACTCCTAAGTGCACCGCTCACCCTTTTCCCCTCATCAATTCTATGATTCACCTCATCTTTCATAGGCCCATCCGCTGACACGTCCACTCCCAAATATCTGAATACATTCACCTCCTCCATACTCTCTCCCTCCAATCTCATATCCAATGTTTCATCACCTAATCATTTTGTTATCCTCATATCCTTACTCTTTCCTGTATTCACTTTTAATTTTCTCCTTTTGCATACCCTATCAAATTCATCCACCAGCCTCTGCAACTTCTCTTCAGAATCTCCCAAGAGCACAGTGTGATCAGCAAAGAGCAACTGTGACAACTCCCACTTTGTGTGTGATTCTTTATCTTTTAACTCCACGCTTCTTGCCAAGACCCTCGCATTTACTTCTCTTACAACCCCATCTATAAATATATTAAACAACCACGGTGACATCACACATCCTTGTCTAAGGCCTACTTTTACTGGGAAATAATCTCTCTCTTTCCTATATACTCTAACTTGAGCCTCACTATCCTCGTAAAAACTCTTCACTGCTTTCAGTAACCTACCTCCTACACCATACACCTGCAACATCTGCCACATTGACCCCTATCCACCCTGTCAAACGCCTCTTCCAAATCCATAAATGCCACAAAAACCTCTTTAGCCTTATCTAAATACTGTTCACTTATATGTTTCACAGTAAACACCTGGTTCACACCCCATCCCCTACCTTTCCTAAAACTTCCTTGTTCATCTGCTATCCTATTCTCCGTCTTACTCTTAATTCTTTCAATAATAACTCTACCATACACTTTACCAGGTATACTCAACAGACTTATCCCCCTATAAATTTTGCACTCTCTTTTATCCCCTTTGCCTTTATACATGCTCTCTGCCAATCCCTAGGTACCTTACCCTCTTCCATACATTTATTAAATAATAGCACCAACCACTCCAAAACTATATCCCCACCTGCTTTTAAGATTTCTATCTTTATCCCATCAATCCCGGCTGCCTTACCCCCTTTCATTTTACCTACTGCCTCACGAACTTCCCCCACACTCACAACTGACTCTTCCTCACTCCTACAAGATATTATTCCTCCTTGCCCTATACACGAAATCACAGCTTCCCTATCTTCATCAACATTTAACAATTCCTCAAAATATTCCTTCCATCTTCCCAATACCTCTAACTCTCCATTTAATAACTCTCCTCTCCTATTTTAACTGACAAATCCATTTGTTCTCTAAGCTTCCTTAACTTGTTAATCTCACTCCAAAACTTTTTCTTATTTTCAACAAAATTTGTTGATAACATCTCATCCACTCTCTCATTTGCTCTCTTTTTACATTGCTTCACCACTCTCTTAACTTCTCTCTTTTTCTCCATATACTCTTCCCTCTTTGCATCACTTCTACTTTGTAAAAACTTCTCATATACTAACTTTTTCTCCCTCACTACTCTCTTTACATCATCATTCCACCAATCGCTCCTCTTCCCTCCTGCACCCACTTTCCTGTAACCACAAACTTCTGCTGAACACTCTAACACTACATTTTTAAATCTATCCCATACCTCTTCGACCCCATTGCCTATGCTCTCATTAGCCCATCTATCCTCCAATAGCTGTTTATATCTTACCCTAACTGCCTTCTCTTTTAGCTCATAAACCTTCGCCTCTCTCTTCCCTGATGCTTCTATTTTCCTTGTATCCCATCTACCTTCTACTCTCAGTGTAGCTACAACTAAAAAGTGATCTGATATATCTGTGGCCCCTTTATGAACATGTACATCCTGAAGTCTACTCAACAGTCTTTTATCTACCAATACATAATCCAACAAACTACTATAATTTCGCCCTACATCATATCTTGTATACTTATTTATCCTCTTTTTCTTAAAAAATGTATTACCTTTAACTAAACCCCTTTCTATACAAAGTTCAATTAAAGGGCTCCCATTATCATTTACACCTGGCACTCCAAACTTGCCTACCACACCCCCTCTAAAAGTTTCTCCTACTTTAGCATTCAGGTTCCCTACCACAATTACTCTCTCACTTGGTTCAAAGGTTCCTATACATTCACTTAACATCTCTCAAAATCTCTCTCTCTCTCCTCTACATTCCTCTCTTCTCCAGGTGCATACACGCTTATTATGACCCACTTTTCGCATCCAACCTTTACTTTAATTCACATAATCATTGAATTTACACATTCATATTCTCTTTTCTCCTTCCATAACTGATCCTTCAACATTGCTGCTACCCCTTCCTTACCTCTAACTCTCTCAGATACTCCAGATTTAATTCCGTTTATTTCCCCCCCCCACCGAAACTCCCCTACCCCCTTCAGCTTTGTTTCGCTTAGGGCCAGGACATCCAACTTCTTTTCATTCATAACATCAGCAATCATCTGTTTCTTGTCATCCGCACTACATCCACGCACATTCAAGCACCCCCGATTTATAAACTTTTTTATATATATGTATATATTAATATATATATTTATATATATATATATATTTATATATATATATATATATATATATATATATATATATATATATATATATATATATATATATATATATATATATATATATATATATATATATATATATATATATATATATATATATATATATATATATATATATATATATATATATATATATATATATATATATATATATATATATATATATATATATATATATATATATATATATATATATATATATATATATATATATATATATATATATATATATCCTAAGTAATAGGTTGGTAGACAGCAACCGCCCAGGGAGGTACTACCGTCCTGCCAAGCGAGTGTAACACGAAAGCCTATAATTGTTTTATATGATTGTAGGATTGCTGGTGTCCTTTTTTCTGTCTCATGAACATGCAAGATTTCAGGTTCGTCTTGCTACTTCTACTTACACTTAGGTCACACTACACATACATGTACAAGCGTATATAAATATACCCCTTTGGGTTTTCTTCTATTTTCTTGTTCTAGTTTCTAGTTCTTGGTGGTGATGTAATTTTTTAGAGTGTCAGGATCATTAGTCATACCTGGGAGCATATCAGATGGGTTAATTCCTATGAAGGCAGTAGAGGTAGAGAGGGAGTCAGTCACGGTTGGTGTTGTTGTTGAGTCGCCTAGGTTGGTGGGTGAGTCAGCCATGTTTGTTGTTGGTGATGGGTCTCTCTGGGTGGTGAGGGGGGTGGATGGTGCACCGGCGTCCTGATAAATTAGACACATGTGCAACTCTTGGGTATCTTTTTTGAGGAAACGTTTCGCCACACAGTGGCTTCATCAGTCCATACAAAGGAGAATCTTGAAGAACAGGAGGAGAATGAGGTAATCAGTCCCTCAACCTGTTCTTCAAGATTCTCCTTTGTATGGACTGATGAAGCCACTGTGTGGCGAAACGTTTCCTCAAAAAAGATACCCAAGAGTTGCACATGTGTCTAATTTATCAACATGTCGGTTCTCTGAACCATTCATCTACAAACCTGTCAGACACTGCAACTTCTTGGGATCTTAATACTTGGGAATTCTTCGCTTGCCTAATTCTTGGGCACGACCTACTTCAACATTAAACAAATGTTACGCGACCTATGACTGCTGCACCTCTCCTGCCAACGGTTTATAAGCTCCTTCTCAGCACGTATGCCGTATTCTATTCAAGATTGATGGACTGACCACATCGACTCAAGGTTGAGGGACTGATTACCTCATTCTCCTCCTGTTCTTCAAGATTCTCCTTTGTATGGACTGATGAAGCCACTGTGTGGCGAAACGTTTCCTCAAAAAAGATACCCAAGAGTTGCACATGTGTCTAATTTATCAACATGTCGGTTCTCTGAACCATTCATCTACAAACCTGTCAGACACTGCAACTTCTTGGGATCTTAATACTTGGGAATTCTTCGCTTGCCTAATTCTTGGGCACGACCTACTTCAACATTGAACAAATGTTACGCGACCTATGACTGCTGCACCTCTCCTGCCAACGGTTTATAAGCTCCTTCTCAGCACGTATGCCGTATTCTATTCAAGATTGATGGACTGACCACATCGACTCAAGGTTGAGGGACTGATTACCTCATTCTCCTCCTGTTCTTCAAGATTCTCCTTTGTATGGACTGATGAAGCCACTGTGTGGCGAAACGTTTCCTCAAAAAAGATACCCAAGAGTTGCACATGTGTCTAATTTATCAACATGTCGGTTCTCTGAACCATTCATCTACAAACCGGCGTCCTGCTGGGTCATCTTATGGAATAGTCGGTTTCTAGGTGCTGCCTTGCTGTTCTTAGTGCTGTTTCTTCTATGAGTTGGTCTCACAGTAGTACAGGAGTTGTTGTGGTTGGTTGAAGAAACTGAATTAGTTAAGAGCTTGGAGTTGGTAGTCGTCTGGCAGCGGGGTTGTGCTTGGAGTTTGAGGGGCAGACTTCGCTTCAAACGGTAATTTTTCGGTTTGTAGGGATCACTGTTGTTTATCTTGGGTCATACTGGATTCTACGTACGTTAGTGCAGTTATGATTGCAATTAGGCCCTCACAGAAGTGTTGATGGGCTCTGCAGGTGATAAAAATGACAGAGCATGCTGCCTCTGCTGCCGCTGCCGCTAGTGTGAGGTATCACAGTGATGAGGTATCACAATGGGCACCTGTGACGAGCGGGGTCCCACAGGGGTCAGTCCTGGGAGCAATGCTATTTTTGGTATATGTGAATGACATGATGGAAGGGATAGACTCAGAAGTGTCCCTGTTGGCAGATGGTGTTAAGTTAATGAGGATAATTAAATCAGATGAGGATCAGGCAGGACTTCAAAGAGACCTGGACAGACTGGACACGTGGTCCAGCAACTGGTGTCTCGAATTTAACTCCACCAAATGCAAAGTCATAAAGATCGGGGAAGGGAAAAGAAGATCGCAGACAGAGAATTGGTTAGGTGGCCAAATACTACAAACCTCACTCAAGGAGAAAGATCTTGGGGTGAGTATAACACCGAGCACGTCTCCGGAAGCACACATCAACCATATAACTGCTGAAGCATATGGGTTCCTGGCAAACCTGAGAATAGCGTTCTGATACCTCAATAAGGAAACGTTCAAGACTCTGTACACCGCTCACGTCAGGCTCGTACTGGAGTATGCAGCACAAGTTTAGAACCCACACCTGGTCAAGCACGTCAAGAAATTAGACAAATTGCAAGGAAGGTAAAGGGAAATCGGCCTGACGACACTAGAAGACAGGAGGGTTAGGGGAGACATGATAACGACGTACAAAATACTGCAATTAATTGGCAAAGTGGACAGAGACAGAATGTTCCAGAGAAGGGACATAAAAACAAGGAGTCACAATTGGAAGTTGAAGACTCAGATGAATCAATGAGATGTTCCGAAGTATTTCTTTAGTCATAGAGTTGTCAGAAGCGAAACAGTCTGGCAAGTGATGTAGTGGAGGCAGGAACCATACATAGTTTTAAATGCGAGGTTTGATAAAGCTCATGGAGAAGGGAGAGAGTGAACCTAGTAGCGTTCACTGAAGAGGCGGGGCCAGGAGCCATGACTCTACCCCTGCAACCACAAAAAGGGGAGTATTCACACACGCACACACACATACACACACACATACACACACACACACACACACACACACACACACACACACACACACACACACACACACACACACACACACACACACACACACACACACACACACACACACACACACACACACACACACACACGCACGCACACGAAAGAAAATACCCCGATGAACAAGAATACACACTAAGAGAACCACACACATAAAACACAAAAATACACATTGACGGAAACGCAAGTATGAAAAAGAGTACAAATAGATTAGAACGCACATGAACAGATAACACAAATGAACAAAGCAAACATGAAAAAAAATGTGTTTGAACATAATTCACACATATGAACAGATAATACACACATGATCTGAAACAAGCATGTTATCAGATAACACATACACTCATAAACACACAAAAACAGACAACACACACATGTGGACAGATAACACTCGCAAGAACCAATAACACACACACTTATGAGTTGGTAACGCGCACATTAACAAGCAACACACACATGGACAAGCAACACTCACATAAACACATAACACATACTTATGAATAAGTTACACATGCAAAAACAGGAAACACACGTGATGGATCATATAACAGTGTCTTCCAGCCATCACGGGATGGATCATATAACAGTGTCTTCCAGCCATCACGTGATGGATCATATAACAGTGTCTTCCAGCCATCACGGGATGGATCATATAACAGTGTCTTCCAGCCATCACGGGATGGATCATATAACAGTGTCTTCCAGCCATCACGTGATGGATCATATAACAGTGTCTTCCAGCCATCACGTGATGGATCATATAACAGTGTCTTCCAGCCATCACGTGATGGATCATATAACAGTGTCTTCCAGCCATCACGGGATGGATCATATAACAGTGTCTTCCAGCCATCACGTGATGGATCATATAACAGTGTCTTCCAGCCATCACGTGATGGATCATATAACAGTGTCTTCCAGCCATCACGTGATGGATCATATAACAGTGTCTTCCAGCCATCACGGGATGGATCATATAACAGCTGCATCCCACAACATACCTCACACTAGTACAAGTAAAATAATGTAGAACTCACTAGAACAAGTACCATGGTGTACAACTCACTAGCACAAGTATCACAATGTACAACTCACTAACACAAGTACCATAATGTACAACTCACTAGCACAAGTACCATGATGTACAACTTACTAGCACAAGTACCATGATGTACAACTCACTACCACAAGTACCATGGTGCACAACTCACTAGCACAAATACCATGGTATACAACTCACTAGCACAAGTACCATAGTGTACAACTCACTAGCACAAGTACTATGGTGTACAACTCACTAGCACAAGTACCATGTTGTACAACTCATTAGCACAAGTACCATGGTGTACAACTCACTAGTACAAGTACCATGATGTGTAACTCACTAGCACAAGTACCATAATGTACAACTCACTAGCACAAGTACCATGATGTACAACTCACTAGCACAAGTACCATGATGTACAACTCACTAGCACAAATACCATGGTGCACAACTCACTAGCACAAATACCATGGTATACAACTCACTAGCACAAGTACCATAGTGTACAACTCACTAGCACAAGTACTATGGTGTACAACTCACTAGTACAAGTACCATGGTGCACAATTCACTAGCACAAGTACCATGGTGTACAACTCACTAGTACAAGTACCATGGTGCATAATTAACTAGCACAAGTACCATGGTGTACAACTCACTAGTACAAGTACCATGGTGTACAACTCACTAGTACAAGTACCATGGTGCATAATTAACTAGCACAAGTACCATGGTGTAAAACTCACCAGAACAAGTATCATGGTGTACAACTCACTAGAAAAAGTACCATGGTGTACAACTCACCAGAACAAGTACCATGGTGTACAACTCATCAGAACAAATACCATGCTGTACAACTCACCATAACAAGTACCATGGTGTACAACTCACCAGAAAAAGTTATACGGTGTACAACTCACCAAAACAAGTACCATGGTGTACAACTCACTAGTACAAGTACCATGGTGTACAACTCATTATTACAAGTACCATGGTATACAACTCACTAGTACAAGTACCATGGTGCACAACTCACTAGGACAAGTACTATGGTGTAAAACTCAGTAGTAGAAATACCATGGTGTACAACTCACTAGTACAAGTACCATGGTGTACAACTCACTAGTACAAGTACCATGATGTAAAACTCACCAGAACATGTACTATGGTGTACAACTCACTAGAAAAAGTACCATGGTGTACGACTCATAAGAACAAGTACCATGGTGAACAACTCACCAAAACAAGAACCAAGGTGTACAACTCACCAGAACAAGTGCGATGGTGTACAACTCATCAGAACAAGTACCAAGGTGTACAACTCACCAGAACAAGTACCATGATGTACAACTCACCAGAACAAATACCATGGTGTAAAACTCATCAGAACAAGTACCATGGTGTACAACTCATCAGAACAAATACCATGGTGTACAACTCACCAGAACAAATACCATGGTGTACAACTCACCATAACAAGTACCATGGTGTACAACTCACTAGAACAAGTACCATGGTGTGCAACTCACTAGAACAAGTACCATGGTGTACAACTCATTAGTACAAGTACCATGGTGTAAAACTCAACAGAACAAGTACCATGGTGTACAACTCACCAGAACAAGTACCATGTTGTACAACTCATCAGAACAAGTACCATGGTGTACAACTCAACAGAACAAGTACCACTGTGTACAACTCACCATAAAAAGTACCATGGTGTACAACTCACCAAAACAAGTACCATGGTGAACAACTCACTAGAAAAAGTACCATGGTGTACAACTCACCAGAACAAGTACCATGGTGTACAACTCACTAGAAACAGTACCATGGTGTATAACTCACCAGAACAAATACCATGGTGTACAACTCATCAGAACAAATACCATGGTGTACAACTCACCAATACAAGTACCATGGTGTACAACTCACTAGTACAAGTACCATGGTGTACAACTCATTATTACAAGTACCATGGTGTACAACTCACTAGTACAAGTACCATGGTGCCCAGCTCACTAGGACAAGTACCATGGTGTAAAACTCACTAGTACAAGTACCATGGTGTACAACTCACTAGTACAAGTACCATGATGTAAAACTCACCAGAACAAGTACTATGGTGTACAACTCACTAGAACAAGTACCATGATGTGCAACTCATTATAATAAGTACCATGGTGTACAACTCACCAGAACAAGTATCATGGTGTACAACTGACCAGAACAAATACCATGGTGTACAACTCACCATAACAAGTACCATGGTGTACAACTCACTAGAACAAGTACCATGGTGTGCAACTCACTAGAACAAGTACCATGGTGTACAACTCACTAGTACAAGTACCATGGTGTAAAACTCAACATAACAAGTACCATGGTGTACAACTCAACAGAACAAGTACCATTGTGTACAACTCACCAGAAAAAGTACCATGGTGTACAACTCACCAAAACAAGTACCATGGTGAACAACTCACCAAAACAAGTACCATGGTGTACAACTCACTAGAAAAAGTACCATGGTGTACAACTCACCAGAACAAGTACCATGGTGTACAACTCATCAGAACAAATACCATGGTGTACTACTCACCATAACAAGTACCATGGTGTACAACTCACCAGAAAAAGTACCAAGGTGTACAACTCACCAATACAAGTACCATGGTGTACAACTCACTAGTACGAGTACCATGGTGTACAACTCATTATTACAAGTACCAAGGTGTACAACTCACTAGTACAAGTACCATGGTGCCCAACTCACTAGGACAAGTACCATGGTGTAAAACTCACTAGTACAAGTACCATGGTGTACAACTCACTAGTACAAGTACCATGGTGTACAACTCACTAGTACAAGTACCATGATGTAAAACTCACCAGAACAAGTACTATGGTGTACAACTCACTAGAACAAGTACCATGATGTGCAACTCATTATAATAAGTACCATGGTGTACAACTCACCAGAACAAGTATCATGGTGTACAACTGACCAGAACAAGTACCATGGTGTACAACTCACCAGAACAAGTATCATGGTGTACAACTCACCAGAACAAGTATCATGGTGTACAGCTCACTAGCCCATCAATAATGACCTCTAACAAAAACGGTGTACGCAACACAGTGTTGTAGTTACAAACATTCAAGGACAAACACAATACAACTTTAGTATAAACTTGAGTTAACAGAGTTGGACAAATGCTAAATATATTCGACAATTAGAATGTAAAAGCTATCCTCTTCCTCAGACTGAGTTCTAACAGTAAACAAACATAAAACACTAATAATATGACAAGATATAAACTTTCCTTTAACAGAGCGTCTCTGATTGCTGGTGAAAGGCTAAATGTCTGAGATTTCCCAGACACTGTAACCCTTACCTGTTTAACACATTCCAGTAAAATAATAATCTATGTGGATAGTGTTAAAGGCTTCACTTCAGACTGTAAAATTAAGTCACTATCAAAAAAAATCCAAGACTCCGCCGGGAGTCGAACCCGAGTCTGCTGCTTTAAAGGCAGCCGTGCTGACCGCTGCACCACAGAGTCGTAATGTTTAGAGAAGGAGTTTTACTATATAGCTCAACGGTAGTGTTGGCAAAGTAATGAATTTTATTAGAGGCCTGGTTTCTGGTTCTGTTGGCACCCACCTTGACGGTACTAGTGACCAGTACTTTTCTCCCTGCTGGTACCAACGTGTAGGGTACTAGTGACCAGTACTTCTCTCCCTGCTAGCACCAACATGGAGTATACTAGTGAAAAGTGCTTACCTACCTGATAGCACCAACACAGAGGGTACTAGTGACTAGCGCTTCTCACCTTGCTATCACCAACGTGGAGGGTACTAGTTACCAGTGCTTCCCTCTCTGCTAGCACCAACATGGAGGGTACTAGTTACAAGCGCTTCTCACCCTGCTAGCACTAACGTGGAGGGTGCTAGTTACCACTACTTCCCTCCTTGCTGGTACTAACATGTAGGGTACTAGTTACCACTGTTTCCCTCCTTGCTGGCACTAACATGGAGGGTACTAGTGACCAGTGCTTCTCTTCCTGCTAACACCAACATGGAGAATACTAGTGACCAGTGCTTCTCTCCCTGCTAGCACCAACACAGAGGGTACTAGTGACTAGCGCTTCTCACCCTGCTATCACCAACGTGGAGAATACTAGTGACCAATGCTTCTCTCCCTGCTAGCACCAACATGGAGAGTACTAGCGACAAGAACAGAGAAATACAAGACTAGCTGAGCAACATACAAGGATAGTTCAGGTGCAGGAACTAACTCAGGTGGAAGAACTCAGTCAGGTGCAGAAACTAAGTCAGATCACTTTCTGTAATCCATATCAATAACAGGTTTTCTTACGGCCTCGTTAGTTGTAAATGGAAATGACAACTGAAGATCAAAGGTGCATGACAGGTGAAAATGAAATGTTAACTAAAGGTGTACCTTAAAGTATGAACTTTAGGTGATGGTGAACTACAAGTGCGAACTACAAGTGTGAACTTTAAGTGATGGTTTAAGGTAAACTACAAGTGTGAACTACAGGTGATGGGTTAAGGTGAACTACAAGTGATGGTTTAAGGTGAACTACAAGTGTGAACTTCAGGTGATGGTTTAAGGTAAACTACAAGTGTGAACTTCAGGTGATGGTTTAAGGTAAACTACAAGTGTGAACTGCAAGTGATGCTTTAAAGTAAACTAAACGTGTGAACTTCAAGTTTGAACTACAAGTGTGAACTACAAGTATGAACTACAAGTGTGAACTACAAGTATGAACTACAAGTGTGAACTACAAGTGTGAACTACAAGTGTGAACTACAAGTGTGAACTTCAAGTGTGAACTACAAGTATGAACTACAAGTGTGAACTACAAGTGTGAAATTCAAGTGTGAACTACAAGTGTGAACTACAAGTATGAACTACAAGTGTGAACTACAAGTGTGAACTACAAGTGTGAACTACAAGTGTGAACTACAATTGTAAACTTCAAGTGTAGACTACAAGTGTGAATTTCAAGTGTGAACTACAAGTGTGAACTACATGTGTGAACTACAAGTGTGGACTACAAGTGTGAAGTTCAAGTAATCGTTTAAGGTGAACTACAAGTGTGAACTACAGGTGATGGTTGAAGGTGAACTACAAGTGTCAACTACAAGTGTGAACTACAAGTGTGAACTTCAAGTGTGAACTACATGTGTGAACTACAAGTGTGAACTACAAGTGTGAACTACATGTGTGAACTACAAGTGTGAACTACAAGCGTGAACTACAAGTGTAAACTACAAGTGTGAACTACAAGTGTGAACTTCAAGTGAACTACAAGTGTGAACTACAAGTGTGAACTGCAAGTGTGAACTACAAGTGTTAAATAAAAGTGTGAACTACATGTGTGAACTACAAGTGTGAACTACAAATGTGAACTACAAGTGTAAACTACAAGTGTGAACTACAAGTGTGAACTTCAAGTGTGAACTACAAGTGTGAACTACAAGTGTTAACTGCAAGTGTGAACTACAAGTGTGAACTTCAAGTGTGAACTACAAGTGTGAACTTCAAGTGTGAACTACAAGTGTGAACTACAAGTGTGAACTGCAAGTGTGAACTAAAAGTGTGAACTATAAGTGTGAACTACATGTGTAAAGTTCAAGTGATCGTTTAAGGTGAACTACAAGTGTGAACTACGAGTGTGAACTACAAGTGTGAACTACAAGTGTGAATTATATGTGTGAACTACATGTGTGAACTACAAGTTTGAACTACAAGTGTGAGCTTCAAGTGTGAGCTACAAGTGTGAAATGCAAGTGTGAACTACAAGTGTGAACTACAAGTGTAAACTACATGTGTGAAGTACAAGTGTGAACTACAAGTGTGAACTTGAAGTGTGAACTACAAGTGTGACCTACAAGTGTGAACTACAAGTGTGAGCTACAAGTGTGAACTAAAAGTGTGAACTACAAGTGCGAACTACAAGTGTGAACTACAAGTGTGATCTACATGTGTGAACTCCAAGTGTGAACTACAAGTGTGAACTACAAGTGTGAACTACAAGTGTGAACTTCAAGTGTGAACTACAAGTGTGAACTACAAGTGTGAACTGCAAGTGTGAACTACAAGTGTGAACTACAAGAGTGAACTACAAGTTTAAAGTTCAAGTGATCGTTTAAGGTGAACTACAAGTGTGAACTACAGGTGATGGTTGAAGGTGAAATACAAGTGTGAACTACAAGTGTGAACTACAAGTGTGAACTACAAGTGTGAACTACAAGTGTGAACTACAAGTGACAACTACATGTGTGAACTACAAGTGTGAACTACAAGTGCGAACTTCAAGTGTGAACTACAAGTGTGAACTACAAGTGTGAACTACAAGTGTGAACTACAAGTGTGAACTACAAGTGACAACTACATGTGTGAACTACAAGTGTGAACTACAAGTGCGAACTTCAAGTGTGAACTACAAGTGTGAACTACAAGTGTGAACTACAAGTGTGAACTCCAAGTGTGAACTACAAGTGTGAACTACAAGTGTGAACTACAAGTGATGGTGTAAGGTAAACTTCAAGTAGAAATATAATGGGATCGTTTAAGGTGAACTACAAGTGTGAACTACAAGTGTGAACTAAATGTGTAAAGTACATGTGTGAACTACAAGTGTGAACTACAAGTGTGAACTTCAAGTGTGAACTACAAGTGTGAACTACAAGTGTGAACTGCAAGTATGAACTACAAGTGTGAACTATAAGTGTGAACTACAAGTGTAAAGTTCAAGTGATCGTTCAAGGTGAACTACAAGTGTGAACTACAAGTGTGAACTACAAGTGTGAACTACAAGTGTGAACTACAAGTGTGAACTACATGGGTGAACTACATGTGTGAACTACATGTTTGAACTACAAGTGTGAACTTCAAGTGTGAACTACAAGTGTGAACTGCAAGTGTGAACTACAAGTGTGAACTATAAGTGTGAACTGCATGTGTGAACTACAAGTGTGAACTACAAGTGTGAACTTCAAGTGTGAACTACAAGTGTGACCTACAAGTGTGAACTACAAGTGTGAACTTCAAGTGTGAACTACAAGTGTGAACTACAAGTGTGAGCCACAAGTGTGAACTACAAGTGTGAACTACAAGTGTATACTACAAGTGTGAACTACAAGTGTGAACTATAAGTGTGAACATCAAGTGTGAAGTACAAGAGTGAACTACAAATGTGAACAAGTACGAACTACAAGTGTGAACTACAAGTGTGAGCTACAAGTGTGAGCTACAAGTGTGAACTAAAAATGTGAACTACAAGTGTGAACTACAAGTGTGAACTAAAAGTGTGAACTACATGTGCAAAGTACATGTGTGAACTACAAGTGTGAACTACAAGTGTGAACTTCAAGTGTGAACTACAAGTGTGAACTACAAGTGTGAACTGCAAGTGTGAACTACAAGTGTGAACTATAAGTGTGAACTACAAGTGTAAAGTTCAAGTGATCGTTCAAGGTGAACTACAAGTGTGAACTTCAAGTGTGAACTACAAGTGTGAACTACAAGTGTGAACTACATGTGTGAACCACATGTGTGAACTACAAGTTTGAACTACAAGTGTGAACTTCAAGTGTGAACTACAAGTGTGAACTGCAAGTGTGAACTACAAGTGTGAACTATAAGTGTGAACTACATGTGTGAGCTACAAGTGTGAACTACAAGTGTGAACTTCAACTGTGAACTACAAGTCTGACCTACAAGTGTGTACTACAAGTGTGAACTTCAAGTGTGAACTACAAGTGTGAACTACAAGAGTGAACCACAAGTGTGAACTACAAGTGTGAACTACAAGTGTGAACTGCAAGTGTGAACTACAAGTGTAAACTACAAGTGTGAACTACAAGTGTGAACTACAAGTGTGAACTTCAAGTGTGAAGTACAAGTGTGAACTACAAATGTGAACAAGTGTGAACTACAAGTGTGAACTACAAATGTGAACTACAAGTGTGAGCTACAAGTGTGAACTAAAAGTGTGAACTACAAGTGTGAACTACAAGTGTGAACTACAAGTGTGAACTACATATGTGAACTCCATGTGTGAACTACAAGTGTGAACTACAAGTGTAAACTACAAGTGTGAACTACAAGTGTGAACTACAAGTTTGAACTTCAAGTGTGAACTTCAAGTGTGAACTACAAGTGTGAACTACAAGTGTGAACGACAAGTGTGAACTACAAGTGTGAACTAAAAGTGTGAACTACATGTGTGAACTACAAGTGTGAACTACAAGTGTGAACTTCAAGTGTGAACTACAAGTGTGAACTACAAGTGTGAATTACAAGTGTGAACTACATGTGTGAACTCCAAGCGTGAACTACAAGTGTGAACTACAAGCGTAAACTACAAGTGTGAACTACAAGTGTGAACTTCAAGTGTGAACTACAAGTGTGAACTACAAGTGTGAACTGCAAGTGTGAACTACAAGTGTGAACTACAAGTGTGAACTACATGTGTGTACTCCAAGTGTGAACTACAAGTGTAAACTACAAGTGTGAACTACAAGTGTGAACATCAAGTGTGAACTACAAGTGTGAACTACAAGTGTGAACTGCAAGTGTGAACTACAAGTGTGAACTACAAGTGTGAACTACAAGTGTAAAGTTCAAGTGATCGTTTAAGGTGAACTACAAGTGTGAACTACAAGTGTGAACTACAAGTGTGAACTGCAAGTGTGAACTACAAGTGTGAAATACATGTGTGAACTACAAGTGTGAAATACATGTGTGAACTACAAGTGTGAACTACAAGTGTGAACTAAATGTGTAAAGTACATGTGTGAACTACAAGTGTGAACTACAAGTGTGAACTTCAAGTGTGAATTACAAGTGTGAACTACAAGTGTGAACTGCAAGTATGAACTACAAGTGTGAACTATAAGTGTGAACTACAAGTGTAAAGTTCAAGTGATCGTTCAAGGTGAACTACAAGTGTGAACTACAAGTGTGAACTACAAGTGTGAACTACAAGTGTGAACTACATGTGTGAACTACATGTGTGAACTACAAGTTTGAACTACAAGTGTGAACTTCAAGTGTGAACTACAAGTGTGAACTGCAAGTGTGAACTACAAGTGCGAACTATAAGTGTGAACTGCATGTGTGAACTACAAGTGTGAACTACAAGTGTGAACTTCAAGTGTGAACTACAAGTGTGACCTACAAGTGTGAACTACAAGTGTGAACTTCAAGTGTGAACTACAAGTGTGAACTACAAGTGTGAGCCACAAGTGTGAACTACAAGTGTGAACTACAAGTGTATACTACAAGTGTGAACTACAAGTGTGAACTATGAGTGTGAACATCAAGTGTGAAGTACAAGAGTGAACTACAAATGTGAACAAGTGTGAACTACAAGTGTGAACTACAAGTGTGAGCTACAAGTGTGAGCTACAAGTGTGAACTAAAAATGTGAACTACAAGTGTGAACTACAAGTGTGAACTACAAGTGTGAACTACATGTGCAAAGTACATGTGTGAACTACAAGTGTGAACTACAAGTGTGAACTTCAAGTGTGAACTACAAGTGTGAACTACAAGTGTGAACTGCAAGTGTGAACTACAAGTGTGAACTATAAGTGTGAACTACAAGTGTAAAGTTCAAGTGATCGTTCAAGGTGAACTACAAGTGTGAACTTCAAGTGTGAACTACAAGTGTGAACTACAAGTGTGAACTACATGTGTGAACCACATGTGTGAACTACAAGTTTGAACTACAAGTGTGAACTTCAAGTGTGAACTACAAGTGTGAACTGCAAGTGTGAACTACAAGTGTGAACTATAAGTGTGAACTACATGTGTGAGCTACAAGTGTGAACTACAAGTGTGAACTTCAAGTGTGAACTACAAGTCTGACCTACAAGTGTGAACTACAAGTGTGAACTTCAAGTGTGAACTACAAGTGTGAACTACAAGAGTGAACCACAAGTGTGAACTTCAAGTGTGAACTACAAGTGTGAACTGCAAGTGTGAACTACAAGTGTAAACTACGTGTGAACTACAAGTGTGAACTACAAGTGTGAACTTCAAGTGTGAAGTACAAGTGTGAACTACAAATGTGAACAAGTGTGAACTACAAGTGTGAACTACAAGTGTGAACTACAAGTGTGAACTACAAGTGTGAACTACAAGTGTGAATTACAAGTGTGAACTACAAGTGTGAACTGCAAGTATGAACTACAAGTGTGAACTATAAGTGTGAACTACAAGTGTAAAGTTCAAGTGATCGTTCAAGGTGAACTACAAGTGTGAACTACAAGTGTGAACTACAAGTGTGAACTACAAGTGTGAACTACAAGTGTGAACTACATGTGTGAACTACATGTGTGAACTACAAGTTTGAACTACAAGTGTGAACTTCAAGTGTTAACTACAAGTGTGAACTGCAAGTGTGAACTACAAGTGTGAACTATAAGTGTGAACTGCATGTGTGAACTACAAGTGTGAACTACAAGTGTGAACTTCAAGTGTGAACTACAAGTGTGACCTACAAGTGTGAACTACAAGTGTGAACTTCAAGTGTGAACTACAAGTGTGAACTACAAGTGTGAGCCACAAGTGTGAACTACAAGTGTGAACTACAAGTGTATACTACAAGTGTGAACTACAAGTGAGAACTATGAGTGTGAACATCAAGTGTGAAGTACAAGAGTGAACTACAAATGTGAACAAGTGTGAACTACAAGTGTGAACTACAAGTGTGAGCTACAAGTGTGAGCTACAAGTGTGAACTAAAAATGTGAACTACAAGTGTGAACTACAAGTGTGAACTACAAGTGTGAACTACATGTGCAAAGTACATGTGTGAACTACAAGTGTGAACTACAAGTGTGAACTTCAAGTGTGAACTACAAGTGTGAACTACAAGTGTGAACTGCAAGTGTGAACTACAAGTGTGAACTATAAGTGTGAACTACAAGTGTAAAGTTCAAGTGATCGTTCAAGGTGAACTACAAGTGTGAACTTCAAGTGTGAACTACAAGTGTGAACTACAAGTGTGAACTACATGTGTGAACCACATGTGTGAACTACAAGTTTGAACTACAAGTGTGAACTTCAAGTGTGAACTACAAGTGTGAACTGCAAGTGTGAACTACAAGTGTGAACTATAAGTGTGAACTACATGTGTGAGCTACAAGTGTGAACTACAAGTGTGAACTTCAAGTGTGAACTACAAGTCTGACCTACAAGTGTGAACTACAAGTGTGAACTTCAAGTGTGAACTACAAGTGTGAACTACAAGAGTGAACCACAAGTGTGAACTACAAGTGTGAACTACAAGTGTGAACTGCAAGTGTGAACTACAAGTGTAAACTACAAGTGTGAACTACAAGTGTGAACTACAAGTGTGAACTTCAAGTGTGAAGTACAAGTGTGAACTACAAATGTGAACAAGTGTGAACTACAAGTGTGAACTACAAGTGTGAACTACAAGTGTGAGCTACAAGTGTGAACTAAAAGTGTGAACTACAAGTGTGAACTACAAGTGTGAACTACAAGTGTGAACTACATATGTGAACTCCATGTGTGAACTACAAGTGTGAACTACAAGTGTAAACTACAAGTGTGAACTACAAGTGTGAACTTCAAGTGTGAACTACAACTGTGAACTACAAGCGTGAACTGCAAGTGTGAACTACAAGTTTGAACTTCAAGTGTGAACTTCAAGTGTGAACTACAAGTGTGAACTACAAGTGTGAACGACAAGTGTGAACTACAAGTGTGAACTAAAAGTGTGAACTACATGTGTGAACTACAAGTGTGAACTACAAGTGTGAACTTCAAGTGTGAACTACAAGTGTGAACTACAAGTGTGAATTACAAGTGTGAACTACATGTGTGAACTGCAAGCGTGAACTACAAGTGTGAACTACAAGCGTAAACTACAAGTGTGAACTACAAGTGTGAACTTCAAGTGTGAACTACAAGTGTGAACTACAAGTGTGAACTGCAAGTGTGAACTACAAGTGTGAACTACAGGTGTGAACTACATGTGTGTACTCCAAGTGTGAACTACAAGTGTAAACTACAAGTGTGAACTACAAGTGTGAACAACAAGTGTGAACTACAAGTGTGAACTACAAGTGTGAACTGCAAGTGTGAACTACAAGTGTGAACTACAAGTGTGAACTTCAAGTGTAAAGTTCAAGTGATCGTTTAAGGTGAACTACAAGTGTGAACTACAAGTGTGAACTACAAGTGTGAACTGCAAGTTAGAACTACAAGTGTGAAATACATGTGTGAACTACAAGTGTGAAATACATGTGTGAAATACAAGTGTGAACTACAAGTGTGAACTACAAGTGTGAACTACAAGTGTGAACTACAATTGTAAACTTCAAGTGATCGTTTAAGGTGAAATACAAGTGTGAACTACATGTGTGAACTACAAGTGTGAACTACAAGTGTGAACTACAAGTGTGAACTACAAGTGTGAACTACAAATGCAAACTTCAAGTGTGAACTACAAGCGTGAACTACGAGTGTGAACTACAAGTGTGAACTACAAGTGTGAACTACGAGTGTGAACTACAAGTGTGAACTACAAGTGTGAACTACAAGTGATGGTGTGAGGTAAACTTCAAGTAGAAATATAATGGGAAATACTGGACAGTAGGTGTCTACAAAGCTTCAGTGTTGCTAATTCATCATGTTTACTCTGTTGCTCCTTCATCATTGTTACTCTGCTGCTCCTTCATCATTGTTACTCTGTTGCTCCTTCATCATTGTTACTCTGTTGCTCCTTCATCATTGTTACTCTGCTGCTCCTTCATCATTGTTACTCTGTTGCTCCTTCATCATTGTTACTCTGTTGCTCCTTCATCATTGTTACTCTGCTGCTCCTTCATCATTGTTACTCTGTTGCTCCTTCATCATTGTTACTCTGTTGCTCCTTCATCATTGTTACTCTGCTGCTCCTTCATCATTGTTACTCTGTTGCTCCTTCATCATTGTTACTCTGCTGCTCCTTCATCATTGTTACTCTGTTGCTCCTTCATCATTGTTACTCTGTTGCTCCTTCATCATTGTTACTCTGTTGCTTCTTCATCATTGTTACTCTGTTGCTCCTTCATCATTGTTACTCTGTTGCTTCTTCATCATTGTTACTCTGTTACTCCTTCATCATTGTTACTCTGTTGCTCCTTCATCATTGTTACTCTGTTGCTCCTTCATCATTGTTACTCTGTTGCTCCTTCATCATTGTTACTCTGTTACTCCTTCATCATTGTTACTCTGTTGCTCCTTCATCATTGTTACTCTGTTACTCCTTCATCATTGTTACTCTGTTGCTCCTTCATCATTGTTACTCTGTTGCTCCTTCATCATTGTTACTCTGTTGCTTCTTCATCATTGTTACTCTGTTGCTCCTTCATCATTGTTACTCTGTTGCTCCTTCGTCATTGTTGCTCTGTTGCTCCTTCATCATTGTTACTCTGTTGCTCCTTCATCATTGTTACTCTGTTGCTCCTTCATCATTGTTACTCTGTTGCTCCTTCATCATTGTTACTCTGTTACTCCTTCATCATTGTTACTCTGTTGCTCCTTCATCATTGTTACTCTATTTTCACTACCTTTCTTCATCTTCTTCTTCTTGTTATTATTATTTCTTTTTTTTGTGAAGAGACTGAACAGGTAAGTTTCAGTCAGCATCAAAACAGTTTATTCCACCTTTGATCACACCTGACTAACACCTCACCTATCCATGATCACACCTGACTAACACCTCACCTATCCATGATCACACCTGACTAACACCTCACCTATCCATGATCACACCTGACTAACACCTCACCTATCCATGATCACACCTGACTAACACCTCACCTATCCATGATCACACCTGACTAACACCTCACCTATCCATGATCACACCTGACTGACACCTCACTTATCCATGATCACACCTGACTGACACCTCACCTATCCATGATCACACCTGACTGACACCTAACTTATCCATGATCACACCTGACTGACACCTCACCTATCCATGATCACACCTGACTAACCCCTCACCTATCCATGATCACACCTGACTGACACCTCACCTATCCATGATCACACCTGACTGACACCTCACTTATCCATGATCACACCTGACTGACACCTCACCTATCCATGATCACACATGACTGACACCTCACCTATCCATGATCACACCTGACTAACACCTCACCTATCCATAATCACACCTGACTAACACCTCACCTATCCATGATCACACCTGACTGACACCTCACTTATCCATGATCACTGTGAGGGAAAAGTTCAATAGATAGGAGTAGCGATATAGTAACAATAGTTTCATTGCCGGCTACTTGTTAAGGTAGGGTAAGTCAAGCTCCCGCTTTTCCCGCCTTTTTTCCCCCTCCCTGAAAGTGATAGTTTGACTGCCGGCTGCTTGTTAAGGTAGGGTCAGTCTAGCTCCCGCTATCCCTTCCCCTCCCTCTTCCCCCCCCCCCCCGAAAGGTGACGTGTGGGGCTCTGGTCAAACAGTAAATCACTCGACTCACAGCTCCCAACACTACTGTAAGTACATGCCTACCTTGTATTCTAGTGGATTTATTGGTTAAAAGCTTCACTTTTGAGCAATAATAAACTTAGTCTTTTCAATCTTGCTCTAGGTTGACTGTTGTAATAATCACCACGTCTTTTGAGTATTGTACTTGCCATGGAGAGTGATTATTTAAGCAGTGGGTAACCTGTCTATCTTTTCAGCTTGGATGACAGTGAGGGTCACCTGTCAATCAACGAGAAGAACAGGAGACGGACTAACGTCCTGGAGACGTCCCATTTTGGATTTAATTACCTGTGCACCTGTATGAAATTGCAGGACGTAACCCCACATCATTGCAGCGGTAAAGAACCTGCTTTCCTGTCATCGGGATACAACTCAAGGCTCTATCTACTGTGAAGAACTAGCCAGTGGGTCGTAACCAACACCTGCGACCCCCCCCCATCATCAGCAACGGCTACGATTTCAACAATACAGTGTCACCAACACCAGACACCCCTATACATATTAGCGTTGAATTCAGTTATCATTTATATTTTTCATTTTTCATTTTCTTTAATGTAGGATTAATATTTCATATTTAAGTTTCAGTCAGCATCAAAACAGTTTATTCCACCTTTGATCACACCTGACAAACACCTCACCTATCCATGATCACACCTGACAAACACCTCACCTATCCATGATCACACCTGACTGACACCTCACTTATCCATGATCACACCTGACACCTCACCTATCCATGATCACACCTGACTGACACCTCACTTATCCATGATCACACCTGACTGACACCTCACCTATCCATGATCACACCTGACTGACACCTCACCTATCCATGATCACACCTGACTTACACCTCACCTATCCATGATCACACCTGACTGACACCTCACCTATCCATGATCACACCTGACTGACACCTCACCTATCCATGATCACACCTGACTAACACCTCACCTATCCATGATCACACCTGACTAACACCTCACTATGATGAATGAATTTATACCAGTTCATTCATCATAGTGAACATCAGTGTTGTTTTTGTATGTTTTCATTCTTGATAGTGAACATTAATGTTGTTCCTGCATGTGTTTATTCATCATAGTGAACATAAACCTTGTTCTTGGAGGTGATAGCCACTTATGCATGTATATATATATATATATATATATATATATATATATATATATATATATATATATATATATATATATATATATATATATTCATGTCTATACAGATGCTCAAATGTTCCTAAATACTTATATGCATTAAAAAATTATACAAAAATAAATAACCCGCACATATGATACTGAAACTTAAGGACTTTTGAGTCCTACGAGGATCATTAACTAGTCACTACCAGGATCATTAACTAGTCACTACCAGGATCATTAACTAGTCACTACCAGGATCATTAACTAGTCACTACCAGGATCATTAACTAGTCACTACCAGGATCATTAACTAGTCACTACCAGGATCATTAACTAGTCACTACCAGGATCATTAACTAGTCACTACCAGGATCATTAACTAGTCACTACCAGGATCATTAACTAGTCACTACAAGGATCATTAACTAGTCACTACCAGGATCATTAACTAGTCACTACCAGGATCATTAACTAGTCACTTCCAGGATCATTAACTAGTCACTACCAGGATCATTAACTAGTCACTACCAGGATCATTAACTAGTCACTACCAGGATCATTAACTAGTCACTACCAGGATCATTAACTAGTCACTTCCAGGATCATTAATTAGTCACTACCAGGATCATTAACTAGTCACTACCAGGATCATTAACTAGTCACTTCCAGGATCATTAACTAGTCACTACCAGGATCATTAACTAGTCACTACCAGGATCATTAACTAGTCACTACCACGATCATTAACTAGTCACTACCTGGATCATTAACTAGTCACTACCAGGATCATTAACTAGTCACTACCAGGATCATTAACTAGTCACTACCAGGATCATTAACTGGTCACTACCAGGATCATTAACTAGTCACTACCAGGATCATTAACTAGTCACTACCAGGATCAGACTAGTCACTACCAGGACCATTGACTAGTCACTACCATGATCATTAACTAGTCACTACCAGGATCATTAACTAGTCACTACCAGAATCATTACCTAGTTACTACCAGGGTCATTAACTAGTCACTACCAGGATCACTAACTGGTCACTACCAGGATCATTAACTAGTCACTACCAGGATCATTAACTAGTCACTACCAGGATCATTAACTAGTCACTGCCAGTATCATTAGCTAGTCACTTCCAGGATCATTATCTAGTCACTACCAGGATCATTAACTAGTCACTACCAGGATCATTAACTAGTCACTACCAGGATCATTAACTAGTCACTACCAGGATCATTAACTAGTCACTACCAGGATCATTAACTAGTCACTACCAGGATTATTAACTAGTCACTACCAGGATCATTAACTAGTCACTAGCAGGATCATAAAGTAGTCACTACCAGGATCATTAACTAGTCGCTACGACTATCATTAACTAGTCACTACCAGAATCATTAACTAGTCACTGCAAGGATCATTAACTAGCCACACCCAGGATCATTAACTAGTCACTACCAGGATCATTAACTAGTCACTACCAAGATCATTGACTAGCCACTACCAGGATCATTAACTAGTCACTACCAGGATCATTAACTAGTCACTACCAGGATCATTAACTAGTCACTACCAGGATCATTAACTAGTCAGTACCAGGATCATTAACTAGTCACTACCATGATCATTAAATAGTCACTAGCAGGATCATTAACTAGTTACTACCTGGATCATTAATTAGTCACTACCAGGATCATTAACTAGTCACTAGCAGGATCATTAACTAGTCACTACCAGGATCATTAACTAGTCACTACCATGATCATTGACTATCCACTACCAGGATCATTAACTAGTCACTACCTGGATCATTAACTAGTCACTACAGGATCATTAACTAGTCACTACCAGGATCATTAACTAGTCAGTACCAGGATCATTAACTAGTCACTACCATGATCATTAACTAGTCACTACCAGGATCATTAACTAGTCACTACAAGGATCATTAACTAGTTACTACCTGGATCATTAATTAGTCACTACCAGGATCATTAACTAGTCACTACCAGGATCATTAACTAGTAACTACCAGGATCATTGACTAGTCACTACCATGATCATTAACTAGTCACTACCAGGATCATTAACTAGTCACTACCAGGATCATTACCTAGTTATTACCAGGGTCATTAACTAGTCACTACCAGGATCACTAACTAGTCACTACCAGGATCATTAACTAGTCACTACCATGATCATTAACTAGTCACTACCAGGATCATTAACTAGTCACTACCAGGATCATTAACTAGTCACTGCCACTATCATTAGCTAGTCACTTCCAGGATCATTATCTAGTCACTACCAGGATCATTAACTAGTCACTACCAGGATCATTAACTAGTCACTACCAGGATCATTAACTAGTCACTACCAGGATCATTAACTAGTCACTACCAGGATCATTAACTAGTCACTACCAGGATTATTAACTAGTCACTACCAGGATCATTAACTAGTCACTAGCAGGATCATTAACTAGTCACTTCCAGGATCATTAACTAGTCGCTACCACTATCATTAACTAGTCACTACCAGAATCATTAACTAGTCACTACAAGGATCATTAACTAGCCACACCCAGGATCATTAACTAGTCACTACCAGGATCATTAACTAGTCACTACCAAGATCATTCACTAGCCACTACCAGGATCATTAACTAGTCAGTACCAGGATCATTAACTAGTCACTACCATGATCATTAAATACTCACTACCAGGATCATTAACTAGTTACTACCTGTATCATTAATTAGTCACTACCAGGATCATTAACTAGTCACTAGCAGGATCATTAACTAGTCACTACCAGGATCATTAACTAGTCACTACCATGATCATTGACTATCCACTACCAGGATCATTAACTAGTCACTACCTGGATCATTAACTAGTCACTACAGGATCATTAACTAGTCACTACCAGGATCATTAACTAGTCACTACCAGGATCATTAACTAGTCACTACCAGGATCATTAACTAGTTACTACCTGGATCATTAATTAGTCACTACCAGGATCATTAACTAGTCACTACCAGGATCATTAACTAGTAACTACCAGGATCATTAACTAGTCACTGCCAGGATCATTGACTAGTCACTACCAGGATCATTAACTAGTCACTACCAGGATCATTAACTAGTCACTACCAGGATCATTAACTAGTCATTACCAGGATCATTAACTAGACACTACCAGGAACATTAACTAGTCACTACCAGGATCATTAAGTAGTCACTACCAGGATCATTAACTAGTCACTTCCAGGATCATTAACTAGTCACTACCATAATCATTAACTAGTCACTACCAGGATCATTAACTAGTTATTACCAGGATCATTAACTAGTCACTACCAGGAACATTAACTAGTCACTACCAGGATCATTAAGTAGTCACTACCAGGATCATTAACTAGTCACTACCAAGATCATTAAGTAGTCACTACCAGAATCATTAACTAGTCACTACCATTATCATTAACTAGTCACTACCAGGATCATTAAGTAGTCACTACCAGGATCATTAAGTAGTCACTACCAGGATCATTAAGTATTCACTACCATGATCATTAACTAGTCACTACCAGGATCATTAACTAGTCACTACCAGTATCATTAGCTAATCACTACCAGTATCATTAACTGGTCACTACCAAGATCATTAACTAGTCACTTCCAGGATCATTAACTAGTCACTACCAGGATCATTAACTAGTCACTACCAGGATCATTAACTAGTTACTACCAGGATCATTAACTAGTCACTACCAGGATCATAAACTAGTCACTACCAGGCTCATTAACTAGTCACTACCAGGCTCATTAACTAGTCACTTCCAGTATCATTAGCTTGTCACTACCAGTATCATTAACTAGTCACTACCAAGATCATTAACTAGTCACTACCAGGTTCATTAACTAGTCACTACCAGGATCATTAACTAGTCACTACCAGGATCATTAACTAGTCACTACTAGGATCATTAACTAGTCACTACCAGGATCATTAACTAGTCACTACCAGAATCATTAACTAGTCACTACCAGGATCATTAACTAGTCACTACCAGGATCATTAACTAGTCACTACCAGGATCAATAACTAGTCACTACCAGGATTATTGACTAGTCACTACCAGGATCATTAAGTAGTCACTACCAGGATCATTAACTAGTCACTACCAGGATCATTAACTAGTCACTACCAGGATTATTAACTAGTCACTACCAGGATCATTGACTAGTCACTACCAGGATCATTAACTAGTCACTACCAGGATCATTAACTAGTCATTACCAGGATCATTAACCAGTCTCTACCAGGAACATTAACTAGTCACTACCAGGATCATTAACTAGTCACTACCAGGATCATTGACTAGTCACTACCAGGATCATTAACTAGTCACTACCAGGATCATAAACTAGTCAGTACCAGGATCATTAACTAGTCAGTACCAGGATCATTAACTAGTTACTACCAGGATCAATAACTAGTTATTACCAGGATCATTACCTAGTCACTACCAGGAACATTAACTAGTCACTACCAGGATCATTAAGTAGTCACTACCAGGATCAATAACTAGTCACTACCAGGATCATTGACTAGTCACTACCAGGATCATTAACTAGTCACTACCAGGATCATTAGCCTCCGATTTCACAAACTCGGCTTACATGCTGCACGGACTTTGATCTCTCTCAAACTCTCTTCCTGTGAAATCTCCTGCTCTTTGCCTTCTCTATATTTCCAGTCTAACAAATCTTAACTCTCTTCGTTCCTTAGATAAACTTACTTTTCATCACAATACCTTGATAAATTAGACACATGTGCAACTCTTGGGTATCTTTAATGAGGAAACCTTTCGCCACACAGTGGCTTCATCAGTCCATACAAAGGAGAATCGCGAAGAATAGGAGGAGAATGAGGTAATCAGCCCCTCAACCTTGAGTAGATGTGGTCTGTCCATCAATCTTGATGGACTGACATGTGTCTAATTTATCAACGTGTCAGTTCTCTGAACCATTTATCCACAATACCTTGCATAACCCTGTATAACACTCCATTACAAAGTACAGTTTCTCACAACACTGTCACATTACACTATTATAGCACCACAGTTTGGCACTTCACTAAGCATTTGCTAGTGAAGACGCTAGCCCAGACTTCGCCTTTCTGGTCTTGTAAGAAATCATCCCTACGATAACAACACTGTCCTCTAATTATTATTGTATTAAAAGACACAAGCGTTAAGCTTTATATGGGTCATCGACATGACCATATCTCTGATCTTGTAGTTTCTTCCATACATTAGCATAACTATATTTCTACTATCATTCTACTCACTCTGCCAAACCCTTGACTCACGTCTTAAATAACAGGTCAATGATAGAGCAACACAAACATCTCTCTATTGCCGCACTTCCCATTTTCCACTCTGGTTATTATGTTATTATACTGATATAGTTACTTAAATTAAAATAAAATGAAAGATCAATATTCCTCAACACAAAATAAAGTAAAAGATCAATATTCCTCAAAAATAAAAAAATAAAAATACCGCTCACCGTCAATAAAATAATGATTACCGTGATTGCGGCTCAAAATATCTCACCAAAAATAACTGTTTAAACACTTAATGCTCCTTAAAGATGATCACACCTGGAGAGCTTGTCTGGCAGGTGGCGTTTGAGCTCTCATTCTGGAGGCAAAGGATTGAAGATCCTGCCATAGAAGACAACGGGAGGGTCATAGTGCCAGATGGTCTTGCAACGTAAAGGATTGTAGTGCCAGCTGATTGTTAGTCCAACTTGTAGATCTGCGCGTTGATAAATGGGCAACGAATGCTCGATATAAGAACACCAGGTACCTTTGTGCCCTGATGTTGACGGAAGGCGTCGTGACATCATCCAGTGCTGGGCCAGACTCCACATCTTCTGCAGAGGTTCTGACATCTGTGAAGTCACATTCTACGTCTTGTGGAGTGCTGGAGTGAAGACTTCTGAGCAAGTAGTTGTATATGGAGAAGGTAGCAGCAGCATACATACAAATTACCTTCACTTCCCACCACCAAAAAAGTGATCCCTCAGACCATACCATATCTTCCGGCTCCAGGGGTTTAAATGCCTGCATTGGTAGGCGAACTTGAATGTACTGAAGTACCACAACAGCTTTTTCTACATCATCATCATCTGCCCAGAAGCCAGCATACAACATCCAAATTTGCATGAAGGTAAAACCGAACGTTGGGGTAACAAAGCTAAAAATCCATATTGCTACCACAGAAGCGAGTGTGATAGAACATGTTTTAAAAGATGATTTAACTTCTTTTGTGTCATTAGTCGTTAATTCGGTACCAAAAATTACTGTGTCAACAGTAATAAATTTTTCAGTATCCTCAAGATACTTGTAAAACTTTTGAGAAGCTTTAACGACCGTAGGATCTTGTTGGTTATCATCTATAGGTCGATCAAGTTCGTACTTTCCATACATGAGGCAGGCTAAGTCGGTAGCCACAACCAGAAGAAAGATGGCTTCCACCAGCCACACCCACCATCGCTTTTTGAACTCAACCATGTATGGACACTCGATTTACAAATATAAACTGTTAAACACAAATACTAAGCGAACACTGGTTACTACAACGTGTAGAGTTGTGTAGTGAAGGTTACTACAGTGTTGTGCAGTGACGGTTACTACAATGTTGTGTAGTGAAGGTTACTACAGAGTTGTGTAGTGAAGGTTACTACAGTGCTGTGTAGTGAAGGTTACTACAGTGTTGTGTAGTGAAGGTTACTACAGTGCTGTGTAGTGAAGGTTACTACAATGTTGTGTAGTGCAGGTTACTACGGAGTTGTGTAGTGAAGGTTACTACAGTGTTGTGTAGTGAAGGTTACTACAATGTTGTGTAGTGAAGGTTACTACAGTGTTGTGTAGTGAAGGTTACTACAGTGCTGTGTAGTGAAGGTTACTACAATGTTGCGTAGTGCAGGTTACTACGGAGTTGTGTAGTGCAGGTTACTATGGAGTTGTGTAGTGAAGGTTACTACAATGTTGTGTAGTGAAGGCTACTACAGTGTTGTGTAGTGAAAGCTACTACAGTGTTGTGTAGTGCAGGTTACTACAGTGTTGTGTAGTGAAGGTTACTACAGTGTTGTGTAGTGAAGGTTACTACAATGTTGTGTAGTGAAGGTTACTACAGTGTTGTGTAGTGAAGGTTACTACAGTGTTGTGTAGTGAAGGTTACTACAGTGTTGTGTAGTGAAGGTTACTACAACGTGTAGTGCAGGTTACTACAGAGTTGTGTCGTGAAGGTTACTACAGTGTTGTGTAGTGAAGGTTACTACAAAGTTGCATAGTGAAGGTTACTATAGAGTTGTGTAGTGAAGGTTACTACAAAGTTGCATAGTGAAGGTTACTACAGAGTTGTGTAGTGAAGGTTACTACAGTGTTGTGTAGTGAAGGTTACTACAGAGTTGTGTAGTGAAGGTTACTACAGAGTTGTGTAGTGAAGGTTACTACAGAGTTGTGTAGTGCAGGTTACTACAGTGTTGTGTAGTGAAGGTTACTACAGTGTTGTGTAGTGAAGGTTACTACAATGTTGTGTAGTGAAGGTTACTACAGTGTTGTGTAGTGAAGGTTACTACAGTGTTGTGTAGTGAAGGTTACTACAGAGTTGTGTAGTGAAGGTTACTACAGAGTTGTGTAGTGAAGGTTACTACAGAGTTGTGTAGTGCAGGTTACTACAGTGTTGTGTAGTGAAGGTTACTACAGTGTTGTGTAGTGAAGGTTACTACAATGTTGTGTAGTGAAGGTTACTACAGTGTTGTGTAGTGAAGGTTACTACAGTGTTGTGTAGTGAAGGTTACTACAACGTGTAGTGCAGGTTACTACAGAGTTGTGTCGTGAAGGTTACTACAGTGTTGTGTAGTGAAGGTTACTACAAAGTTGCATAGTGAAGGTTACTATAGAGTTGTGTAGTGAAGGTTACTACAAAGTTGCATAGTGAAGGTTACTATAGAGTTGTGTAGTGAAGGTTACTACAGTGTTGTGTAGTGAAGGTTACTACAAAGTTGCATAGTGAAGGTTACTATAGAGTTGTGTAGTGAAGGTTACTACAAAGTTGCATAGTGAAGGTTACTATAGAGTTGTGTAGTGAAGGTTACTACAGAGTTGTGTAGTGAAGGTTACTACAATGCTGTGTAGTGAAGGTTACTACAGTGTTGTGTAGTGAAGGTTACTACAACGTGTAGTGCAGGTTACTACAGAGTTGTGTAGTGAAGGTTACTACAGTGTTGTGTAGTGAAGGTTACTGCAGTGTTGTGTAGTGAAGGTTACTACAGTGTTGTGTAGTGAAGGTTACTACAGTGTTGTGTAGTGAAGGTTACTACAGTGTTGTGTAGTGAAGGTTACTGCAGTGTTGTGTGGTGAAGGTTACTACAGTGTTGTGTAGTGAAGGTTACTACAGAGTTGTGTAGTGAAGGTTACTACAGAGTTGTGTAGTGAAGGTTACTACAGAGTTGTGTAGTGAAGGTTACTACAGTGTTGTGTAGTGAAGGTTACTACAGAGTTGTGTAGTGAAGGTTACTACAGAGTTGTGTAGTGAAGGTTACTACAGAGTTGTGTAGTGAAGGTTACTACAGTGTTGTGTAGTGAAGGTTACTACAGAGTTGTGTAGTGAAGGTTACTACAGTGTTGTGTAGTGACGGTTACTACAATGTTGTGTAGTGAAGGTTACTATTGTGTGTGTGTATATATATATAACTAAGGGAGAGGGAGACTGGAACGTAGACTCCAGGTGTATACAAGAGCAGAAAAGTAAGGACATCACTTTGTCATGTAACTTTACCTTAACACTTGCATCACTAGCCACGTTTCTACCCCTATTTTATTCTCCCACTTTATGTCCATAACTATCAGTAAAAATATCAGTATATGCACGGGAACCAGTGGATCTATGCAGAAAAAAACTGCGGGTGCAACCAGGACTTTGCCAATGGGAGCAGAGAACTATGAGGTTAGTGTGAGTTTTGGGGAGGATAGTGGGTAGCAGGTGTCAGTAGACTTGATCATACCTCTTGTCCAAGATTGATTTTGTTTTGCTTGGTGTGTCAGGAAGGCTAGATGTGAAAGACATATTTTACATGATGGGTTTAATCCATGAGAGTCAGTGAAACAAAATAATTATTAGTATATATTAAACAGTAAAATTATAGAGAGAACATCAGGAAGCATGACTAAGGAAATCATAACAACTCCATGCAAACAAACCACGGAACGGTGGGGTTTTGAACCCATAGTAATTGAGTCTTAAAACCCGGCCAGCTGGCTGAGTGGATAGCTCATTGGCCTGTGATTTTTGGTCTCGTCTTGCCATGAGTTCAGATCCCACCCGTAAGGTTGGTGTATAAGCAACAGAGTTAAGATTTAAGAGACTGGAAATATAGAAAAGGCATAAAAACATAAAATATCACATGGTTAGAAGTTTGGCAGAGAAGAAAGTCCATTTAGCAGGTGAAAAGGCAGAGTTTATGGCACTGGAAGATTAGCCAAGACGAGAGAACGATCTGCGAAGAATGAAAATTTCCAGTCAATGGAATAAGGGTCACAAATACGGAGGACAGGATTTATAGAGAAGTAAGAATACAATTCTTGAAAGAGTGAGCATGGTGAGAACAGTAGCAAATGTACATACCACTGTGCATACCAATGTACATACCACTGTGCATACAATGTACATACCACTGTGCATACCAATGTACATACCACTGTGCATACCAATGTGCATACCACTGTGCATACCAATGTACATACCACTGTGCATACCAATGTACATACCACTGTGCATGGGCACATAATAAACGGATAAAGAACATCCTGTAACCGAGTTATGGATATCACTGATCAAGAGTTACTGCGACAGTGTTTATCTTCCGTCCATCTGATCAAGAGTTTCTTCAACGTTCTCTCTTTTAGTACAATTATTGCAATTCTACTTTACATTTGAGGTATTTTACTGCCTCTAACCTGTCTCCTGTTCTTGTAAACTATTGTTTCAATCATCATATTTGTCAATAGTTCCAGCAGTGTCTGGCATTTCTATCTTTCCAGTCCTGCCACTGTTTTCCAGCTGTTAATTATTACATATTCTTCTTCTCTTCACTCTGCCTAGTATAATTTGAAGATTTCAGTATTTCTCAATAGTCCAGTAGTGTTGTGGAATACAGTGAACTGATGCTGACACTGAAATTTCTCTATACCTGAAAAGTAGTAGAAGTAGTAGTAGTAGTAGTAGTAGCAGTAGTAGTAGTAGTTGTAGTAGCAGTAGTAGTAGTAGTAGTAGTAGTAGTAGTAGCAGTAGCAGTAACAGTAGTAGTAGTAGTAGTAGTAGTAGTAGCAGTAGCAGTAGTAGTAGTAGTAGTAGTAGTAGTAGTAGTAGTAGCAGTAGTAGTAGTAGTAGTAGTAGTAGCAGTAGCAGTAGTAGTAGTAGTGGTGGTGGTGGTGGTGGTGGTAATACTACCATTATAAACAAGATGATAATGAAGGATACGTTGCTGTCTACTTTTTCTTTCGCTGGTCATGATAGATCTCTGTTACAGTTCATTACACTGCCAACACTGTCATTGACTTATAGAGTAAAACTTAATATCTAAATTTACGACCTTGTGGTGCAGCGGGCGGGACGGCTGTGTGGTGCAGCGGACGGCATGGCTGTGTGGTGCAGCGGGAGGTTCGGCTATGTGGTGCAGAGGGCGGGACGACTGTGGTGCAGCGGGCGTCACGGCTGTATGGTGCAACGGGAGGCACGGCTGTGTGGTGCAGCTGACGGCACGGCTGTGTGGTGCAGCGGGCGGTACGGCTGTGTGGTGCAGCGGGCGGGACGGCTGTGTGGTGTAGCGGGCGGCACGGCTATGTTGCAGTGAGCGGCACGGCTGTGTGGTGCAGCCGGCGACACGGCTGTATGGTGCAACGGGAGGCACGGCTGTGTGGTGCAACGGGCGGCACGGCTGTGTGGTGCAGCCGGCGACACGGCTGTGTGGTGCAGCGGGCGGGACGGCTGTGTGGTGCAGCGGACGGCATGGCTATGTGGTGCAGAGGGTGGGACGACTGTGTGGTGCAGCGGGCGGCACGGCTGTATGGTGCAGCGGACGGTACGGCTGTGTGTTGCAGTGAGCAGCACGGCTGTGTGGTGCAGCGGGCAACACGGCTGTGTGGTGCAGCGGGCGACACGGCTGTGTGGTGCAGCGGGCGACACGGCTGTGTGGTGCAGCGGGCGACACGGCTGTGTGGTGCAGCGGGCAACACGGCTGTGTGGTGCAGCGGGCGACAGGGCTGTGTGGTGCAGCGGGCGACACGGCTGTGTGGTGCAGCGGGCGACACGGCTGTGTGGTGCAACGGGCGGCACGGCTGTGTGTGCAGCGGGCGGCGCGGCTGTGTGGTGCAGCGGGCAACACGGCTGTGTGGTGCAGCGGGCGACACGGCTGTGTGGTGCAGCGGGCGACACGGCTGTGTGGTGCAGCGGGCGACACGGCTGCCTCTAAATCACCAGACTCAAGTTCTTCTTTTCATTCGACTGAGGTACATTATATTTATCTCCCAGTGACTTAATTTTACAATATAGTGTTAAACATTTAACAATATCCACATAGATTTTCAGAAATTTTATGGAATTTTAATTATTAAAGTGGTAAGGGTCACAGATCACCTGGGAAATAGCACATTTAATCCTTCACCAACATGAAGGTAGTTCTATTAAAGAAAAATTTATACAACAAGTATCTTGTAATATACGTCTGTACTTTATTAGTGTTTCATGTCTGGTTACTGTTACAGCTTAGTCTGAGGAAGAGTGTTACTTCTAATTGTTGAATAAAATTAATATTTGTCCAACTTTGCTAACTCAACTCTCTGCTGAAGTTGTATGTTGTTTGTCTGTGACTGTAACTACACACTGTGTTCTGTGTTGTATGTTGTTTGTCTGTGATTGTAACTACACACTGTGTTGTATGTTGTTTGTCTGTGATTGTAACTACACACTGTGTTGTAAGTTGTTTGTCTGGGATTGTAACTGCACATTGTGTTGTATGTTGTTTGTCTGTGATTGTAACTACACACTGTGTTGTATGTTGTTTGTCTGTGATTGTAACTACACACTGTGTTGTAAGTTGTTTGTCTGTGATTGTAACTACACACTGTGTTGTAAGTTGTTTGTCTGTGATTGTAACTACACACTGTGTTGTAAGTTGTTTGTCTGGGATTGTAACTGCACACTGTGTTGTAAGTTGTTTGTCTGTGATTGTAACTACACACTGTGTTGTAAGTTGTTTGTCTGTGATTGTAACTACACATTGTGTTGTATGTTGTTTGTCTGTGATTGTAACTACACACTGTGTTGTAAGTTGTTTGTCTGGGATTGTAACTACACACTGTGTTGTAAGTTGTTTGTCTGTGATTGTAACTACACACTGTGTTGTAAGTTGTTTGTCTGGGATTGTAACTGCACACTGTGTTGTAAGTTGTTTGTCTGTAATTGTAACTACACACTGTGTTGTAAGTTGTTTGTCTGTGATTGTAACTACACACTGTGTTGTAAGTTGTTTGTCTGGGATTGTAACTACACATTATGTTGCATGTTGTTTGTCTGTGATTGTAACTACACACTGTGTTGTAAGTTGTTTGTCTGGGATTGTAACTACACATTGTGTTGTATGTTGTTTGTCTGTGATTGTAACTACACACTGTGTTGTATGGACAGTGTGTGATTAGAGGTTACCTACATACACATGTACTGTGTGAACTATGTGCAGTGTGCTAGTGACTTGTACACCATGGTACTTGTACTAGTGAGTTGTACACCATTATACTTGTACTATTGAGTTGTACACCGTGGTACTTGTGCCGGTGAGTGCTACACCATGGTACTTCTACTAGTGAGTACTACACCATGGTACTTGTACTAGTGATTACTACTCAATGGTACTTGTACTAGTGAGCACTACACCATGGTATTTGTACTAGTGAGTACTACACCATGGTACTTGTACTAGTGAGTTGTACACCGTGGTATTTGTACTAATGAGTTGTACACCGTGGTACTTGTGCAAGTGAGTTGTACACCATGGTACTTGTGCTAGTGAGTTGTACACAATGGTACTTGTACTAGTGACTTGCATACCATGGTACTTGTGCTAGTGACTTGTACACCATGGTACTTGTACTAGTCAGTAGTACATCATGGTACTTTTACTAGTCAGTGGTACATTATGGTACTTGTACTAGTCAGTAGTACATCATGGTGCTTGTGCTAGTCAGTAGTACATCATGGTACTTGTGCTAATGACTTGTACACCATGGTACTTGTGCTAGCCGGTAGTACATCATGGTATTTGTGCTAGTGACTTGTATACCATGATACTTGTACTAGTGACTTACATACCATGGTACTTGTGCTAGACAGTAGTACATCATGGTACTTGTACTAGTCAGTTGTACATCATGGTACTTGTGCTAGTGACTTGTATACCATGATACTTGTACTAGTGACTTGCATACCATGGTACTTGTGCTAGTCAGTAGTACATCATGGTACTTGTACTAGTCAGTTGTACATCATGGTACTTGTACTAGTCAGTAGTACATCATGGTGCTTGTGCTAGTCAGTAGTACATCATGGTACTTGTGCTACTGACTTGTACACCATGGTACTTGTGCTAGCCAGTAGTACATCATGGTATTTGTGCTAGCGACTTGTATACCATGATACTTGTACTACTGACTTGCATACCATGGTACTTGTGCTAGCGAGTTGTACACCGTGGTACTTGTGCTAGTGAGTTGTACATCATGGTGCTTGTGCTAGTGACTTGTATACCATGATACTTGTACTAGTGACTTACATACCATGGTACTTGTGCTAGTCAGTAGTACATCATGGTACTTGTACTAGTCAGTTGTACATCATGGTACTTGTACTAGTCAGTTGTACATCATGGTACTTGTGCTAGTGACTTGTATACCATGATACTTGTACTAGTGAGTTGTACACCGTTGTACTTGTGCTAGTGAGTTGTACATCATGGTACTTGTGCTAGTGACTTGTATACCATGATACTTGTACTAGTGAGTTGTACACCGTTGTACTTGTGCTAGTGAGTTGTACACAGTGGTACTTGTGCTAGTGAGTTGTACACCATGGTACTTGTACTAGTGAGTTGTACACCATGGTACTTGTACTAGTGAGTTGTACACCGTGGTACTTGTGCTAGTCAGTAGCACATCATGGTACTTGTGCTAGTCAGTAGTACATCATGGTATTTGTGCTAGTCAGTAGTACATCATGGTACTTGTGGTAGTAGTACATCTTGGTACTTGTGCTAGTCAGTAGTACATCATGGTACTTGTGCTAGTCAGTAGTACATCATGGTACTTGTGCTAGTCAGTAGTACATCATGGTACTTTTGCTAGTCAGTAGTATATCATGGTACTTGTGCTAGTCAGTAGTATATCATGGTACTTGTGCTAGTCAGTAGTACATCTTGGTACTTGTGCTAGTCAGTAGTACATAATGATACTTGTGCTAGTCAGTAGCACATCATGGTACTTGTGCTAGTCAGTAGTACATCTTGGTACTTGTGCTAGTGACTTGTACACAATGATACTTGTACTAGTCAGTAGTACATCATGGTACTTGTGCTGGTCAGTAGTACATCATGGTACTTGTGCTAGTGAGCTGTACACCATGACACTTGTACTAGTCAGTTGCACACCGTGGTACTTGTGCTAACGAGATGTACACCATGGTACATGTGCTTACCTGGAGTTTACCTGGAGAGAGTTCCGGGGGTCAACGCCCCCGCGGCCCGGTCTGTGACCAGGCCTCCTGGTGGATCAGAGCCTGATCAACCAGGCTGTTGCTGCTGGCTGCACGCAAACCAACGTACTAGCTACAGCCCGGCTGGTCAGGAACCGACTTTAGGTGCTTGTCCAGTGCCAGCTTGAAGACTGCCAGGGGTCTGTTGGTAATCCCCCTTATGTATGCTGGGAGGCAGTTGAACAGTCTCGGACCCCTGACACTTATTGTATGGTCTCTTAACGTGCTAGTGACACCCCTGCTTTTCATTGGGGGGATGGTGCATCGTCTGCCAAGTCTTTTGCTTTCGTAGTGAGTGATTTTCGTGTGCAAGTTCGGTACTAGTCCCTCTAGGATTTTCCAGGTGTATATAATCATGTATCTCTCCCTCCTGCGTTCCAGGGAATACAGGTTTAGGAACCTCAAGCGCTCCCAGTAATTGAGGTGTTTTATCTCCGTTATGCGCGCCGTGAAGGTTCTCTATACATTTTCTAGGTCAGCAATTTCACCTGCCTTGAAAGGTGCTGTTAGTGTGCAGCAATATTCAAGCCTAGACAGAACAAGTGACCTGAAGAGTGTCATCATGGGCTTGGCCTCCCTAGTTTTGAAGGTTCTCATTATCCATCCTGTCATTTTTCTAGCAGATGCGATTGATACAATGTTATGGTCCTTGAAGGTGAGATCCTCCGACATGATCACTCCCAGGTCTTTGACGTTGGTGTTTCGCTCTATTTTGTGGCCAGAATTTGTTTTGTACTCTGATGACGATTTAATTTCCTCGTGTTTACCATATCTGAGTAATTGAAATTTCTCATCGTTGAACTTCATATTGTTTTCTGCAGCCCACTGAAAGATTTGGTTGATATCCGCCTGGAGCCTTGCAGTGTCTGCAATGGAAGACACTGTCATGCAGATTCGGGTGTCATCTGCAAAGGAAGACACAGTGCTGTGGCTGACATCCTTGTCTATGTCGGATATGAGGATGAGGAAGAAGATGGGAGCGAGTACTGTGCCTTGTGGAACAGAGCTTTTCACCGTAGCTGCCTCGGACTTTACTCTGTTGACGACTACTCTCTGTGTTCTGTTAGTGAGGAAATTATAGATCCATCGACCGACTTTTCCTGTTATTCCTTTAGCACGCATTTTGTGCGCTATTACGCCATGGTCACACTAGTGAGTTGTACACCATGGTACATGTTAGAGCATTTAGAACACTTTTCAGACAAACCCGATTTTTTAGCTAAAATTCATGGATTTTCAAACTTTTTTATCAGAATTACTGATGGAATTGAATTTTATGCTGAAAGTAACTTAAATATGTCATTTTAGTGTAGTATTGTGTCAATATATATTTCAAGTGTGAAAATCCATGTATTATAGCTAAAAAGAAAGGTTTGTGTGAAAAGTGTTCTAAATGCTCCAAATCGTCGAAATATGCAGTAAAACATCATTTTACCATATTTTTCGATTTTTCAATGCTTCAGGTATTTTTAAAAATAACAAAAGCATTGAAAATTTCGGAAAAATATGGTAAAAATGATGTTTTACTGCATATTTCGACGATTTCGAGCATTTAGAGCACTTTTCAAACAAAACTTTCTTTTTGCTAAAATACATGGATTTTCACACTTGAAATATATATTGACACGATAAAAATGTCATATTTAAGTTACTTTCAGCATAAAATTCAATTCCATCAGTAATTCAGATAAAAAAGTTTGAAAATCCATGAATTTTAGCTAAATAATCAGGTTTGTCTGAAAAGTGTTCTAAATGCTCTAAATCGTCGAATAATGCAGTAAAACATCATTTTGCCACATTTTTCGATTTTTTCAATGCTTTTGGCATTTTTAAAAAAATATATGAAATATTCAAAAATATGTCTGAATTCCATCGAAATTTTATGGGCTTTTTGAAAAATATGTAATATACTTTAAAATGTTGAAAAGCCTCGAAAAATTCAATTCCATTAGCAATTCTGATAAAAAGTTTGAAAATCCATGAATTTTAGCTAAAATATCAAGTTTGTCTGAAAAATGTTCTAAATGCTCCAAATCGTCGAAATATGCAGTAAAACATCATTTTACCATATTTATCGATTTTTTCAATGCTTCAGCTATTTTATATATTTCAGGCATTTCATATATTTCATATACTTTTTAAAAATACCAACAGAATTGAAAAATTCGAAAAATATGGCAAAATAATATTTTAGTGCATATTTCGACGATTTAGAGCATTTAGAACACTTTTCATACAAACCTGATTTTTTAGCTAAAATTCATCGATTTTCAAACATTTTATCAGAATTGTTAATAGAATTGAATTTTTCGAGGCTTTTCAACATTTTTAAGTATATTACATATTTTTCAAAAAGCCCATAAAATTTCGATGAAATTCAGAAATATTTATGAATATTTCATATATTTTTTTTAAAAATACCAAAGCATTAAAAAAATCGAAAAATGTGGCAAAATGATGTTTTACTGCATATCTCGACGATTTAGAGCATTTAGAACACTTTTCAGACAAACCTGATAATTTAGCTACAATTCATGGATTTTCAAACTTTTTTATCAGAATTACTGATGGAATTGAATTTTATGCTGAAAGAAACTTAAATATGACGTTTTAGTGTAGTATTGTATCAATATATATTTCAATAGTGAAAATCCATGTATTTCAGCTAAAAAGAGAGGTTTGTGTGAAAAGTGCTCTAAATGCTCCAAGTCGTCGAAATATGCAGTAAAACATCATTTTACCATACTTTTCGATTTTTTCAATGCTTTTGCTATTTTTAAAAATACCTGAAGCATTGAAAAAATCGAAAAATATGGTAAAATGATGTTTTACTGCATATTTCGACGATTTGGAGCATTTAGAACACTTTTCACACAAACCTGATATTTTAGATAAAATTCAAGGATTTTCAAACTTTTTTATCAGAATTGCAAATGGAATCGAATTTTTCGAGGCTTTTCAACATTTTAAAGTATATTACATATTTTTCAAAAAGCCCATAAAATTTCGATGAAATTCAGAAATATTTATGAATATTTCATATATTTTCTTAAAAATACCAAAGCATTAAAAAAAATCGAAAAATGTGGCAAAATGATGTTTTACTGCATATTTCGACGATTTAGAGCATTAACAACACTTTTCAGACAAACCTGATTTTTAAGATAAAATTCAGATTTTCAAACTTTTTTATCAGAAATACTGATGGAATTGAATTTTCTGCCGAAAGTAACTTAAATATGACATTTTAGTGTAGTATTGTGTCAATATATATTTCAAGTGTGAAAATCCATGCATTTTAGCTAAAAATAAATGTTTGTGTGAAAAGTGCTCTAAATGCTTCAAATCGCCGAAATATGCAGTGAAACATCATTTTACCATATTTTTCGATTTTTTAAATGCTTTTGAAACATTGAAAAAATCGAAAAATATAGTAAAATGATGTTTTACTTCATATTTCGACGATTTGGAGCATTTTGAGCACTTTTCAATTAAACCTAACTTTTTAGCGAAAATACCTGGATTTTCACACTTGAAATATTTATTGACACAATGCTACACTAAAATGTCATATTTAAGTTGCTTTCAGCATAAAATTCAATTCCATCAGTAATTCTGATTAAAAAGTTTGAAAATCCATGAATTTTAGCTAAAAAATCAGGTTCGTCTGAAAGTGTTCTAAATGCTCTAAATCGTCGAAATCTGCAGTAAAACATCATTATGCCACATTTTTCGATTTTTTCAATGTTTCTGGTATTTTTAAAAAAATATATGAAATATTAAAAAATATTTCTGAATTTCATCGAAATTCTATGGGCTTTTTGAAAAATACGTAATATACTTTAAAATGTTGAAAAGCCTCGAAAAAATCCATTCCATTAGCAATTCCGATAAAAAAGTTTGAAAATCCATGAATTTTAGCTAAAATATCAAGTTTGTATGAAAAGAGTTCTAAATCCTCCAAATCGTCGAAATATGCAGTAAAACATCATTTTACCATATTTTTCGATTTTTTCAATGCTTCAGGTTTTTTTAAAAATAGAAAATGCATTGAAAAAATCGAAAAATTTGGTAAAAATGATGTTTTACTGCATATTTCGACGATTTGGAGCATTTTGTGCACTTTTCACACAAACCTTTCTTTTTAGCAAAAATACATGGATTTTCACACTTCAAATATGTATTGACACAATACTACACTAAAATGCCATATTTAAGTTACTTTCAGCATAAAATTCAATTCCATCAGTAATTCTGACAAAAAAGTTTGAAAATCCTTGAATTTTAGCTAAAAAATCAGGTTTGTATGAAAGACGTTCTAAATGCCCTAAATCTTCGAAATATGCAGTAAAACATAATTTTGATACATTTTTCGATTTTTTTCAATGCTTTTGGTATTTTTGAAAAAATATGAAATATTCAAAAATATTTCTGAATTTCCTCGAAATTTGATGGGCTTTTTGAAAAAGATGTAATATACTTTAAAATGTTGAAGAGCCTCGAAAAAATCCATTCCATTAGCAATTCTGATTAAACAGTTTGAAAATCCACGAATTTTAGCTAAAATATCAAGTTTGTATGAAAAGAGATCTAAATCCTCCAAATCGTCGAAATATGCAGTAAAACATCATTTTACCATATTTTTCGATTTTTTCAATGCTTCAGGTATTTTTACAAATAGCAAAAGCATTGAAAAAATCGAAAAATATGGTAAAAATAATGTTTTACTGCATTTTTCGACGATTTGGAACATTTAGAGCACTTTTCACAAAAACCTTTCTTTTTAGCAAAAATACATGGATTTTCACACTTCAAATATGTATTGACACAATACTACACTAAAATGTCAAATTTAAGTTACTTTCAGCATAAAATTCAATTCCATCAGTAATTCTGATAAAAAAGTTTGAAAGTCCTTGAATTTTAGCTAAAAAATCAGGTTTGTATGAAAGGTGTTCTAAATGCCCTAAATCTTCGAAATATGCAGTAAAACATAATTTTGATACATTTTTCGATTTTTTTCAATGCTTTTGGTATTTTTGAAAAAAAAATGAAATATTCAAAAATATTTCTGAATTTCTTCGAAATTTTATGGGCTTTTTGAAAAAGATGTAATATGCTTTAAAATGTTGAAAAAACTCGAGAAATTCAATTCCATTAGCAATTCTGATTAAAAAGTTTGAATATCCATGAATTTTAGCTAAAATATCAGGTTCATCTGAAAAGTGTTATAAATGCTAAAGATCGTCGAAATATGCAGTAAAACATCATTTTACCAGATTTTTCGATTTTTTCAATGCTTCAGGTATTTTTAAAAATAGCAAAAGCATTCAGAAAATCGACAAATATGGTAAAATTATGTTTTACTGCATATTTCGACGATTTGGAGCATTTAGAGCACTATTCACACAAACCTTTCTTTTTAGCTAAAATACACGGATTTTCACTCTTGAAATCTATAATGACACAATACTACACTAAAATGTCATATTTAAGTTACTTTCAGCATCAAATTCAATTCCATCAGTAATTCTGATAAAAAAGTTTGAAAATCCATGAATTTTAGCTAAAAAATCAGGTTTGTCTGAAAAGTGTTCTAAATACTCTATTATGTCGAAATATGCAGTAAAACATCATTTTGCCATATTTTTCGATTTTTTCAATGCATTTGGTATTTTTAAAAAATATATGAAATATATGAAATGCCTGAAATATATAAAATAGCTGAAGCATTGAAAAAAACGAAAAAATATGGTAAAATGATGTTTTACTGCATATTTCGACGATTTGGAGCATTTAGAACACTTTTTAGACAAACCTGACTTTTTAGCTAAAATTCATGGATTTTCAAACTTTTTTATCAGAATTACTGATGGAATTGAATTTTATGCTGAAAGTAACTTAAATATGACATTTTAGTGTAGTATTGTGTCAATATATATTTCAAGAGTGAAAATCCATGTATTTTAGCTAAAAAAGAAAGGTTTGTGTGAAAAGTGTTCTAAATGCTCCAAATCGTTGAAATATGCAGTAAAACATCATTTTACCGTATTTTTTGATTTTTTCAATGCTTTTGCTACTTTTAAAAATACCTGAAGCATTGAAAAAATCGAAAAATATGGTAAAATGATGTTTTACTGCATACTTCGACGATTTGGAGCATTTAGAACACTTTTCAGACAAACCTGATATTTTAGCTAAAATTCATGGATTTTCAAACTTTTTTATCAGAATTGCTAATGGAATTGAATTTTTCGAGGCTTTTCAACATTTTAAAGTATATTACATATTTTTCAAAAAGCCCATAAAATTTCGATGAAATTCAGAAATATTTTTGAATGTTTCACATATTTTTTTAAAAATACCAAAAGCATTGAAAAAATCCAAAAATGTGGCAAAATGATGTTTTACCGCATATTTCGACGATTTAGAGCATTTAGAACACTTTTCAGGCAAACCTGATTTTTTAGCTAAAATTCATGGATTTTCAAACTTTTTTATCAGAATTACTGATGGAATTGAATTTTATGCTGAAAGTAACTTAAATATGACATTTCAGTGTAGTATTGTGTCAATAAATATTTCAAGTGTGAAAATCCATGTATTTTAGCTAAAAAGTAAGGTATAATTGAAAAGTGTTCAAAATGCTACAAATCGTCGAAATATGCAGTAAAACATCATATTACCACATTTTTCGATTCTTTCAATGTTTCAGCTATTTCATATATTTCAGGCATTTCATATATTTTATATGTTTTTTAAAAATTCCAAAAGCATTGAAAAAATCGAAAAACAAGCAAAATGATGTTTTACTGCATATTTCGACGATTTAGAGCATTTAGAACACTTTTCAGACAAACCCGATTTTTTAGCTTAAATTCATGGATTTCCTAACTTTTTTATCAGAATTACTGAGGGAATTGAATTTTATCCTGTAAGTAACTTAAATATGACATTTTAGTGTAATATTGTGTCAATATATATTTCAAGTGTGAAAATCCATGTATTTTAGCAAAAAAGAAAGGTTTGTGTGAAAAGTGCGCTAAATGCTCCAAAATCGTCGAAATATGCAGTAAAAGATCATTTTACCATTTTTTCGATTTTTTCAATGCCTCAGGTATTTTTTAAAAATAGGAAAAGCATTGAAAAAATCGAAAAATATGGTAAAATATTGTTTTACTGCATATTTCGACGATTTGGGGCATTTAGAGCACTTTTCACACAAACCTTTCTTTTTAGCTAAAATACATGGATTTTCATACTTGAAATATGTATTGACAAAATACTACATTAAAATGTCATATATAAGTTACTTTCAGCATAAAATTCAATTCCATCAGTAATTCTGATAAAAAAGTTTGAAAATCCATGAATTTAAGCTAAAAAATCAGGTTTGTCTGAAAAGTGTTCTAAATGCTCTAAATCGTCGAAATATGCAGTAAAACATCATTTTACCACCTTTTTCGATTTTTTCAATGCTTTTCCTATTTTTAAAAAAAAATATATGAAATATTCAAAAATATTTCTGAATTCCATCGATATTTTATGGGCTTTTTGAAAAAGCTGTAATATACTTTAAAATGTTGAAAAGCCTCAAAAAATTCAATTCCATTAGCAATTCTGATAAAAAAGTTTGAAAATCCATGAATTTTAGCTAAGATATCAGGTTTGTCTGAAAACTGTTCTAAATGCTCCAAATCGTCAAAATATGCAGTAAAACATCATTTTACCATATGTTTCGAATTTTTCAATGCATTTGGTATTTTTAAAAAAATATATGAAATATATAAAATGCCTGAAATATATGAAATAGCTGAAGCATTGAAAAAATCGAAAAATCTGGTAAAATGATGTTTTACTACATATTTCGGCGATTTGGTGCCTTTAGAACACTTTTTAGACAAACCTGATATTTTAGCTAAAATTCATGGTTTTTCAAACTTTTTTATCAGAATTGCTAATGGAATTGAATTTTATGCTGAAAGTAACTTAAATATGACATCTTAGTGTCGAATTGTGTCAATATATATTTCAAGTGTGAAAATCCATGTATTTTAGCTAAATAGAAAGGTTTGTGTGAAAAGTGCTCTAAATGCTCCAAATCGTCGAAATATTCGGTAAAACATCATTTTTACCATATTTTTCGATTTTTTCAATGCTTTTGCTATTTTTAATAAAATATATGAAATATTCAAAAATATTTCGCAATTTCATCGAAATTTTATTGGCTTTTTGAAAAATATGTAATATACTTTAAAATGTTGGAAAGCCCCGAAAAATTCATGTCCATTAGCAATTCTGATAAAAAAGTTTGAAAATCCATGAATTTTAGCTAAAATATTAGGTTCATCTCAAAAGTGGGCTAAATGCTCCAAACCGTCGAAATATGCAGTAAAACATCATTTTACCATATTTTTCGATTTTTTCAATGCTTCAGGTATTTTTAAAAAAAAGCAAAACATTGAAAAAAATCGAAATATATGGTAAAATGATGTTTAACTGTATATTTCGACGATTTGGAGCATTTAGAGCACTTTTCACACAAACCTTTCTTTTTAGGTAAAATACATGGATTTTCACACTTGAAATATATATTGACACAATACTACACTCAAAAGTCATATTTAAGTTACTTTCAGCATAAAATTAAATTTCATCAATAATTCTGATAAAAAAGTTCGAAAATCCATGAATTTTAGCTAAAAAATCAGGTTTGTCTGAAAAGTGTTCTAAATGCTCTAAATC